>NW_022687603.1:183008-202809 GCF_011630105.1 Anneissia japonica | reverse complement strand
CGGGAGGGTGCATGCTCTCAAAAAAGTGCTTTCCCCTAGTCCTCTCAACCGCCCTTCCATTGAAATTGTCATTTGCATGTAATCAACAGGCATGCAACTAAAGTTACCTCAAATATCCATTTTGCCATGTCCATGAATATGTTTGAAACAAAAGCCAAACCAGTCATCCATCTTTAAAAATGGTGTAATTTAAAAAAGTGCAGTCTCTGACGTATGTGGCAAAGACAAGCCAAACCTGTCACTCCTTACGAAAAATAGATTTTTAGTTATTAATACAGGGTTAAACAGTAAAACTAATGTAATAAAATAATAAAAGGATCGTTTAAATCTGACATTTTATTAAGAAATTACAGAAGATTAAACATATAGCTATTTAAAAACAGTTTATGATTTCTATATTTCTCATCACCAAATTGTAAAAAAGATGTTGTTTTAACGTCGCAATTGGGGAAAGTACCAACGTAGCATGATGTGTGTAAAGTTAAGTGCGATAAAATAGATTTCAAACATTTTAAGATTCCAGCATATTTTGGCCATTATCTCTGAAGCACAATTGGAGTGACTGGTTTGGTTTGTCTTCACCACATATGTCAACAATAACAAAACTTCTGTTTTCTTTCTTAACTGATGCGATGCACCAATCTCTGGCGATGTTCCTGAAGCGTTCAAGGGATGTGACTGGCGTTTTAATGAGTTTCCAAATGCTGCGAGTCACGCTGTACACGTTACTTGCATTGAATTGATGGCATTATGTCCGCAGAGTAGTACCATCAGTAATGCCCTACTTGATGTCGTTTTGAAGAAGTATGTACTATATTTATTGTATTTTATTATTATTTATTTCATCTAATTCATTTTTTTTTTTAAGATGATATATTTCATGGATATCTCCTTTTTTTCTTTATAATTCCCATCTTTCTCTTTCATCAAACATTCTATTACCATCATTCTTAAATTATTTATGTAAATTAATTTTTCTCTATTGCCAGCCCATCTGGTATTCCTCGCGAGAAGCTCATGATGTGGATTAATGCTGTCGCCTTGGTGATTACCTCACTTCCTGTAAGTAATATGTTGTTAATTCATTGGCGGACCTGGAGGCGGTCAGCTGAATTTTTTTTATTTTAGTTGGGAAGTTGGGAAAGCTCATATTACCCACCATCTAGGAATCAAAATTTTCTTGGGGAGGATTACCGACCCCTTTCTTTTTTGGGTTCAACGATTCATGAAAAAAAAGAATATGTATGCAACTACTCAAATTTTTATGTATGTATATTTTTGGGTGGGGTTTTGTTAAGAACATTTTTACCCCTCCTATACCCCTCCTAAATTTGAACCCAGATTCACCCCTGGTTAATTGATGGACTAAAATAGTTCGAAGATCATTATTGAAACCAAACCCATTAAACTATACTTGAGAGACATAAAATGCCAATTGTTTTAACATCAATTTTATGATTACACTAGTGGCCCATTAACTTGTTAACTTGTTCTATCACTATTTACACATTTCAGGACTCGTATCTGTCAGTGATTAATGACCGCATTCTCCAAACACTCAAAAGCCCTCTCTTAAACGGCATGAGCAGCCCCGTTCAAGGTCTCTTCGCAATCTTTGATTTTGCCTCTGCACACACTTCATTCAGCGAGGCGCCATGTTCTTACGTGTTAGCTTTGACACATGCCGTCTGGCTGCACTCAAGTATAGGCCAACTCACTCTCCTCCCCCAGTAAGTATTGCTCAATAAATATAATCAGTGGTCAATGATGAATTAGTATTGTCTTCGTGTTTGTCTATATCTTGAATACTTAAGCTGAATAAGCCAAGTGACGCCGAATCAAGAAATCTTGAAAATAATCGAAGATTAAGCCCCTTTAATTGATGTAAGAAAAATGCTTTGTAATGCCTTCTCATGTTTAGAGTTTGTTGTAATGTTATTGTAATGTTGTAATGAGTAATGTGAATTGTATATGCAAATATGTACGGATTACATTGAGTACCAGACGACTAAACTTATTAAACAAGCAACGTTGAAGAATAGCAGTGGCATTTTCAGAGAAAAGTCTGTGTAGGGGCCATGTGCAGTACCAAACACTGTGCCCTGGGTGGGGAGGGGGTGTGGTATAGTAAAATAAATTTAATACAAGTACACAAATTATTCTGCACATTCAGTTCCATTATCTTGTCTCTCTCCCCTTTACCTCCTTGGTTTTCTCCTTTTTTTGGGGGGTGGGGGGAGAGGGGTGGATCTGTAGATTGTAAATTTGTTTTAAAAAATGGTAACGTAAATGTATCTAGCGTTAGATTAAAAAGGAATGCCTGGAAATGTCCTTATTTTAACTAATGATTTAATTATGGCCTCACGTTTGTCATTCTTTGGAGTCACCATACTCATATTTTACCTGATGTATTTTCTGAACTCCAGCCGTACTGTCAAATTCTGCATTCTCTCTCCTGCCTTAATGTAACAGAGACTGTAAGTTTTGTTTAAAAAATGCCACCAAAAATGTGAATTTTATTTGGTTTTGTTTGGCAATATCTGAAAAAACATGTTACATGTACGATAAAGAAAAGCAACAAGTAAAATAAAAATAAAAAGCATCAGAAAAAGTCAGTTTTTTCTATTTAAAAAATCATCAGTGAAAAGAAAACCAAACAAAGTCAGATCCACAAGTTAAATTCTGGCTATTTCTTTGTGAGTATTGTGTTTATTAATGAAACAAAACATAAGATTTAATAACCAGGTACAAAACCTGGATAACACAATGGCAAAAAAGTGAATTATTTTCATTTTGTGGTCAGAAATATATAAAACATAATTTATGGGGCTACAGTTGATTGATTTATTGATTGATGAAATAATATACAAATAATTTATATGTATTTTCATTGTGTATAAGAAGTTTAAATTGTGATCATAACAACAGTTCTTCCAAATGTTCATTTTCTTCCTGAGGATTCAAGCATTAACTGCATAAATTTGTATTCTAGATTTTTGACGAAGGAAGTTCATCCACTGGTGAAAACGGAGGAACAGTTGCTGTTTGTGTGTCATCTCGTTGGCCCATTCCTTCAGAGGTTTCATGAGGAGAGGACCCGATGTTTGCTTAATGTAAGTGCCTACTGTTTAGCTAGGATAAAATTAATATTATTAATAAGATAATTATTATGAATAGTCAAAAGTGTAGAAAATATACCTAGACTGGAAAGTCATATGGAATTTAACTAGTATGATATAATGAATTAATTTATATACCTGATGAATTTATAGAATGGTATAGTATAGATAGACAACATGAATAGAATAGTGCCTGGAGCAGTATTACAATGGATTTATTTGCTTTATAATTCTAATTATATTTAATTCGTTATGGACAAATTAAAAAAAAAACTTAACTAAAGGAAGTTGAGAAGGGGTAAATGAATAGAGGGAATTTGAAAATGGGTTGAGTTAAAAAACTCTTTTCTTTTAGTCATTTTTACATTTTATTTTTATTTTTTTTTGGACCTTCAACCTTTCCTGTAATTGTCTCCTACACTTGTCACCATTCGATGATTGATAGTTTCACTCAGCTAAGTAAATAGGACGTCTCACTATAAAAGCACTTAGAATTAAATGTATTGCAAACTCACTTTTGTTTCCTCAGCCTCCACACCTTGGAATAACATTCCCTTCCTCCACTGTTACAAGCTCTAGACTAATTTAAGCTTAATTTGAAAACCATCTGTTACTTTTTTTTTAAGAAAATAGAATAAAGTGTTTAATCATCATCTAATTTGTTGCATTCATTCAGGAGTGTTTTGTAAGCATTAGCTATTGTTACACCGTCTTAAGCAAATTACTGATTCTGATTGGATGTTATTGTATGTATGGATTCTGTTTAGGACAGAATTAGAAATTTATTTAAGCCACTACATTTTTTTATAACCTTTATCATTTTGTTTTTTGTAGATTACCAGTGAGTTCTATGACATGTTAGCTGCAGTTGACAAGAACTGTGCCCATCTCCAACACATGGACCCGATATGCGACTTTCTGTATCCTTCACAGGGCCCTCTATGTATGCATTTATGCAACACTAATGGTTACCACTCTCTTTTTCAGTTGGAATTGGGCCAAAGGTTCACGGATCATTGCACAAACCGTGACTGCTATAGCCAACTAAGCTATGCTGTTCTTTCCCAATATTACACATTATCGATCAGTCGCATATGAGTCATCCTAATGTTAACTTATTAATCTTTGAGTTGTCACAATCAACACATTACAATTCATCTAACATTTAGTCAGTAATCAATCATGCTAGTAATTATGCATTATCACCTGTCAATATATCAGCCATCAATCATCGTAGTATAAAGACATTATTACCTATCAGTCGTTAGTTATCATTTAAAGATTTTTTTTATTCAATATGTAACACAGAGAGCCCTGGCAATGTACAGCCTTACTACTGAGTAAGTGGTGTATCTAGGGGGTCTGTGGGAGGTTCCCCTTCCCCCAAGAAAAATTACTTCCCCTCCCCCCCTAAAAAAAAATATCATGGTCATGTAGATCAAAATTACCTCAAATCACCTTATTTTGCAAGCTGGTTTCCCCTGACCTAATTATCAAGCTTTGCCACTCTCTCCCCACCCCCCTCATCATCATCCAATTCTCCTAGATATGCCACAGAACATACAATTGATAAAATAAATATATTTAAATTATGTTGACACTTTTAAACAACAGAACATTTTTAAAATTTTCATCTTTAAAACCTCCCTGTGCCCTTCATAAAACATCAAGATTTTCATTATTTGTAAGAAAATGGCAACCAAAAATAAGTATATTCTAGTTCAAGTTTCTTTTATTGTGTTCCATACAACATAAACAGGTATAAAACAAAATCGGTTGCTAGAAATGAGGTAGAAAACTGGATAAAAACAACAAGACATAAAATACAAAATATATAAAGAAACTTGGGTCTAAATTTCTTAATTTTAGATCATTTTGGAAGATAATTGGTAACAACAATAGCAGTGAGCAAGTCATTTTTCATTGTCATCTTTTACTTAAATAAGTAATTTACTTTAGTAACTTTTTAATGAAATTAAATTAATTTTTTAATGAAATTGTTAAAAGAGATGGTCTATTTATATTTATATATATTTTAATATACTCAAATGTATTATGTATTATTGTACTGTATGTGCTTCCAGGAGAGCCCTTGACAGTAAAGTTGTGTTGCTTTTGGGCAATCTGGCCAGTCAGCCATACCTTTTTTTTGTTTTAATTGTATATGATATGACATATGATACTTAATATTAGGATGAATATTAATTATCATATGATATGACATATGATTCTTAATATTCATCCTAATATTTGCATGGAGGTTGTTACTTGGCTCTGTTGTCTGTTTTTGTGAGGACAGCAAAAGCTACAGTCAGAACTCTGAAAGGTATCTTACACTAATATCCATCCCAGTATTAACATATTACCATCTATCAATCATTCAATCAGTCAGTCTCCCATCAATCATATATCATTTCCATATTATTCAAACAATCATGAAAAAGTAATCCCATTGCTGCATTCAAACCTTCAATTGTAATCCTTAACTTTAGAACAGATATCACATCAAATATATGTTTACAGGTGACGTTGTGAAGAATAAAGCAGAATCCGTCATCAAGGAATTAAGACAGCCTCTACAGCAACGATTGCGATTCATCAGTAAAGGCGCTGAGCAGCACGTCCAGTCTCAATCTACTTGAACATACGTCGTTCAGTGGTGGCTCCAACTAGCCTGTTACGGGGTCTGCACCCGTTGGTTGCTTATTGTCTCAGGTTCAAGAGTAAAAACCATGAGGTCAGGGGGAGAGATTTGATATTTAGAATGGCAAATATTGTCTTTTTAGACCACAATATTATGAACAGCAATCACAATAAATTTTGTTAGATCAGCAAATTAATGTTTAGGCCTACAACCTTGAGTTGCATCTGGCAACAGAGGGTGCATGCTTCCCACCTCGACCCCGAGCTCAGTGCTGGTGCCACCAATGATGCTGCTTTGACAGTGACAAACATTTAGTTACTATTCTCAATTTGAATGCTGTACTGTTGCTAGCCAAAATCTGTGGACTCACCAGTATTCCACTGGGTCCTTTTGGTGGTGAATTGAGCATTTTACCAAGACAACCCCCTGCTCTTTTCCAAAGATTCTACTGCGTTCTTTTACATGTACAAATTGACACACTTGACCAATAGCTTAAATGTCCCATCCAAAAGATGATGCGCTATTGTAAACTTCCATTACGCTACCTTGCAGCAGCAATGCAAAGAGAGCAGCAATGGATTAGAGCCAGGAACCGAAAGTACTGAAAGGATCTCCATGGTTCAACGCACACACAGTGGCTACCACCAGTTAAGCTGACTGAGCTAGGCTGCTTTTTGTAAACTGTGTTATTTTAAAATGATGAAATAGTGAAGACTTTGTGCTGATTTAATAATAAAGTGACATTAAAAAATATATTCAGCTAAAAAAAATTTAAAATCCAGTTCCAAATTTGAATTGTGAAATTTGTATATTTACATGCATTATTAACTTACAATTAAAAATCTGAATTAATGAGAAAGAATTTTCCCTGTCAATAAATGGACATGTAAATATATCTTTTCTGTATATCTTTAAAGACTGCCAAGGTTAGCCTAATAAACTTGGAAAATTAAATGCAAAACTTTGTTTTCTTACTTTGTGTAAAATATTGTTTGAAAGTTTGCAATACAAAATAACAATAAGAATAAATGCTTGAGGTGTACCACGTTTGGTAGAGTTGGTTCAGTCTTCATGAGAATAATATAAACCCGTTGAGACCTTATCAAAACTGTCTCTGTGGTGTACAACAAGCATTTATTGTTAGGAAGCTTTCGAATGCACAGCGACCTAGAACGTAATGACGTCACAAAAAGTTATCTGCGCATGCTCAAAACACAGAGTTCTCGTTGTCCTCTGGAATTCTAGAATGCAGTTTAGCCCGAATTTATGTTGTGCATATAACCAACGTAGGACGGTCACGGATTAGTGAATCCGTCAAGCTCCAAAGCTCGCTACTACTGCTTTAGCTTGCAATTGAAATTTTTTTTTTATTAACGATGCATTTTTAAAAAAAACGATTTTCAGAGGGTTTTTTATCTAAATTTTATGACGTGACCTCTCGGTAAAATCATCAAATGCAATGTAATACGTTGTTCTACAATTATATCTTCTGTTTTGATTTTAGTAGAACCAACAAGGTGTGATTTTGTCATTGAATCTAATAATGATAATAATAATGTTATATTTAGATACCACATATTACACATTGCTTTAAACAAATAATATAGGCTTACCAAGAAAATTCAAATAATAGGCTTAATAAAATAATAATAATAATTTTAAGATAATGATGATTATTACAATGAGTCCGCCACTGGGATGCATTTTGGCAAAAGCCATGCAGTAATATAAACATTTTATTGTAGTAATTTCAATGTGTGAGCAGACAAGATGTCTACAAAAATACATTTGTACTGAACAGTAGTTCTATAAATCTATAAATTTTAATTTGTCTATGCTTTTATGAATTTGAAGCACCTTCGCATTCAATTATTGCGAACTTGCATACAGAAATAGAAACATAAATATGGATATAGCAAGCATTAGGGAAAGATGTTTGGGTTATGAGGTACTATAATAAGCGAAATAGAGCTATAGTAGCATACAGCCGACATTGTGTAATCTAGCGAAATATAGAACAAGTTCTTTCTTTGGTGGCATAGTATAACCAGTGAGATTTCGCTTTGAAGTGAGCCCTGTAACTGTGGAACACATTTGAGTGATTGCCGGTACACCGGCATTATTAAGAAGGGAATATTTTTAATTTGCTTATGTTTGGGCATTTTTTTTTTCTGTAGAAAAGTAATGTCAATGCTGGGAATTAGTGGGAGATGCCTTTTCAATGGGGAACTGCAGATTCGCCCCGAGAGAGAATTGATAATACCCTGTCTAAAAGAGCTGAAATTTCAATTTACGATATTACATACTGTAGTATAACAGCCCGTACTAAGAGAGAGGGGATGAGATGACGGGTGCTTACGAACCCCTCCCCCCACTCCTCCAATTGCAAAGGTCCACATATTTTAGGGTAGAAAATTCAAAAATCACTTTTTGCACTTTCCAGAAATCCATCCACCAAACCTCCTTGACCAATCAGAGCAGTTCCAAGTAGGACCGCCTTTAATCCGTCGTACAAGCAACGACTTTTTCATTAAATTTTAGTATTTTCCCCGCCGCTTGCTTGTCAATTTTAGCCGCGTATAAACTCATCTTCCTTCGAGATTTCACTAAAATCATTTTTATTCTCGCCTGGATACAGCAGGCGCAGATTTAGACCTTCGCAACGTTCGCCATAACGAATGTCAGAGAAAGAATTATATACGGTAGTACAAAAAAACGTTAAAAAAAAAACTATGGAACGCCGGTCAAACAACAATTCCATGATAACTAGTGAACCGGCGATGATGAAATGTGAACCCGTCGGTCATGAAAAATGTGAGTCGTCGATTATGGAAAGTGAACCGTCAATGATGAAAAAGGTGAATCGTCGATGACAAAAAAGTGAATCGTCGGTAATGAAAAAAATGAATCGTCGATGATAAAAAGTGAATCGTCGATGATAAAACAAGAACAAGTGCCTCCACCCCCGCCTAATGAAAGCAACACTATTGTCATATAGCCGTCGGAAGCATTTTGCAAGTGGTCCGGTCATTAGTCAGAGCGAGGGGTGGGGGACTTAACACATGTGGTTGGTATAAGAGACAGGTTACGGGGTCTGCACCCATTGGTTGCTTATTGTCTCAGGTCAAGGTTCAAGAGTAAAAACCATGAGGTCAGGGGGAGAGATTTGATATTTAGAATGGCAAATATTGTCTTTTTAGACCACAATATTATGAACAGCAATCACAATAAATCGTGATCTGTCTCTTATACACATCTAGATGTGTATAAGAGACAGATGTGGTCCCATGAATAGGCTGATCGGCATACCCCAACGTGGTAATCAAGAGGTTCATATCACTTTCATTGACATCAATTATTCAGTATTTTGTAAAAGGCAGTACATAATTACTTTTGAATAAAGTCATTAGGTAAATGGAGGCCATTGACGGAGGTATTCACTTGTAAATAATGTATCTGCCTTGTGGGCGTTATCATCCGACATTCAACAACTTGAGAATTTAAGCCTATAGCTGTCCAGCGAATCGTGTTTAAGTTAATGATAGCCTGTCGTTTGTTAGTCACAATTCAAGTACGTTAATCAATCAAATCGAATATATTTATAGGATTCCAAAGCATCACATAACTAGCCTACCTGACTATATTTATTTATAGCATTTCATTGATTACGTGTTAATCAATGGCCCTTTCCGCTAAGCTCCGCCCCTTAAGTGTTGCTGCAAAGGTCCCACGAAACGAACTGTACTGTTTGTGAGACAACCGTGTATTCTTTACTATGTTCTGATTAGTCTGTTGTAAAACTTAGAAAGTCCCATTTGCTGCATCTCTAACTTCATTTTGACTTCTTAACTTAAGCCTAAGTGATGGCTTTGGTCACATCTAGATGTGTATAAGAGACAGGGGGCTGGGGATATAGCCCCGTTTCCCCCACCCCGTCGGGGAAGCATAGCTCCCCCGTCGCTACCATTAGGAGCACAGTGGTACATAATGAATAAGCAATGTAAAAACATGGATTTGGTAATCTTTATAATTTCAACGAAATTCAAATTCTGATAATCTGTATACTATTGATTTTTAACAACCGGTGATGCTTTACATGAACTTTGTTTACTATTCTGAAAAACAAATAGCGCCCTCACATGAATAGATTGCTACTACTGGGTTTCGTGCATGAATGGTACGTCATTGTCATTGTTATATGTTACCATGATATTATTTATTCGTTGGCTGTATTCAATCTTAATGTAACAAGCCAGACATCTGAACCATTATTTAAAACATAGAAAATACTCAATATCTACGACATTTGCAAACTTAATATTATAGAGTTCCTGCCAAACGTTAGACGTCCTATATATTTTGCGTTATGTTTCTCACAATTTTTGAAAGAAAAAGAAGGCTCCTGATATGATATAGGAGCATTGGTATACTGCAGAAAATAGGTCAATATTATTCTCGGACAAAGTGCTATCAGTGATTGGTCATCTGTCAACACACTGTACTTAGCATGCGTTTCAAATATAATAAATTGAAATTACCAGTCTTAAGGTGCTTTTTTAATGTATTTTTCAAGTTAAGTTGTTTTCATTTAAATTATTCGTGATGATTGACGCACCTCATGAGTGCCGCTGATGTAAATGGTGTCTGTATAGAGTCAATAAATTATTATTATTATTATTATTATTATTATTATTATTATTATTATTATTATTATTATTATTATTATTCCATTTCACACAAAAATGCACATTCCATTTTAAACAAAAATGTCAGTACCACAGCATAGATTATATCTGCGCAAGCACAGTATACTAAAAAATGAATTTCATGTACCATTTGCATTCAGTCAGCACTTTTTACACATAAGTGGACCTAAACTTTGGAATTTTTCTATGACAAAATCCCGCATAGGCCAAAATCTATGTAAAAATTACGAAGTTTATTCAAAAGTATATGTTGTCAGTGCGAGTGTTCAGATGGTAGGTCATACGTGATTGTAATTAAAGGAAAACTATATTTGTCATCTATTAAATAAGTACGCAGTTGATATGCTACGAGTTCTTTTTGTAATGATTGATCGATTTGGTGAATGACTAGGAATTGACTGATCGATTAATATTGTTGATATTGATTTTATTGTTTAGTGTTTTAAGAGTGGCTGCATTTGCATTGATTCTGTTTTTCTCAATCACAATACAAGTGCATCGCAGCTCATAATAGAATGAGATCGTGATGTGCCGCCTACTCAAAATAAAGGGATATTTGTGTATAAATGGAGCTTGTATAGATATAAATATTGGTAAATTGCCTGTTAATCGATTATCATTTATTATATTTACACAACTATAGACAACCTGGTCTACTATATTTCGTAAACAATTCCATCAACGGCGATCAAAACATTGATCAACACAAGACTAGCTAGACATGGCTGGTTATTTTGTGATTGTAAGGCTGTTGTAAATGGGTATCGTTAATTTTCAATTATTAAGTGATAAAGCCTTTTAATATGTAATCATTTTTTATCATTGTTTAGCCACATGAGCCAAGCATTATGAAGTTACTTTTACTCACGCAATATCTTTCACAAGACAGACATACAGACAATTGAGATACTGTACATAAACCTGGTCTCATTATAGACACCTGAGAGTGCAGATCTGCACGGCATTAGCAGGAATTGAGCCCAGAACCATGGGATTGGAAAACAACCATCTTAACCACAAGGTACAACTCCACATCATGATATTTAGGAGCATTCGATTGCACGAAGACGGTAGGACGTCGAACGTAATGACGTCACTAAAAGTCATCTGCGCATGCGAGAACGTTAAGGTCACCTTGTCGAGTAGATTCTAAAACGTAATTTGGCCAAATCTACGTATGTAGAGAACGTAGGGCGCAAGGTAGGACGGTCACGCATGAGTGATTCCGTTCCAGAGTCGCGTCGTCACACAAATTGAAAGCTCCCTAATTCTACTCAGAAGACAGTAGAAATGAATTAAACTTAAACTTTAGCCCCTATCCGCACTATTTGACAAAAAAATGCTGTATGCCATATAGTAACAATGTGCCTGTATATGGCCATGATGTGATGTCATCATGACGATATTTATGCATATCACATGTTTTTGTCGAATAAAATTTGATAGTCTGGACACACTTTTAGCATTGCTAGTTATTTCCAAACGTTTATGTTGTTATCAAAGATCCACTACGGTTTCCAAACTTTTATGTATCCAATTCTCGCTGTTTCTACACGTTCGTTTTGTTTCCAAACATTCTCATCATTTCCGAAAATTACTTTTGTTTTCAATATTATTTCAGAACGTCCATGATAACGTTCCTGGTGTTGCTAAACGTTCATGATGTTTCTAAACCTACGTGTTTTTTTTTTTTTGTTTTTTTTTTTTGTTTTTTTTTTTGTTTTTGTTTTTGTTTTTGTTTTTTTTCTTTTGTTTTCTCAAGTTGACCTACTGATTCCACTTACATAATGAATGCCAAATTTTATGGTTCTATAATTCATATTATAACGAAGCGTTATAGGCTAAATTGCAAAACAAAAGCAAGAAGACCTTCTTATTGAAATATCCAATTGTTGCCAGACAACTAATATTGATCAAATTCATAACACAACCCTGTAAAGACAAATACTCGTAAGCTAGAAAACAATTTACATACTGTGTTTAGTCAAGCGTATCTCAAAGCAATGTATTGGGATTAATGCTTTTTCCATGGACCTATTATTTTTCATTTCTTGACGGTGGAGTTGCGATCGTTGTCATGGAGCATGTCTTATTGAAACACGGAATATATTTCTGTCAAAATACAATATTTGTCACTTTACCATGGATGTTACTGCGCAAGATATTCCCGCTTGCATGCTATTGAGGCATGTAGCGAGATAAACCAATCTCGTCAACAAATACTTTCTATTTTCACTTTCTATATTTGAAGGAATTATTACTTATAACGACTATCTGAAATTAGTTGTTGTTGATACCATGTAAAATTCACAAAAAATATTAAAATATTGCTGATAAGGACGACTGCTACTTTGTATATAACAAATTATGGGGATTACAAAACATTATTTGCTTCGTATGTGAAACTATTTCGACAGGTCCATTAGATATTTATTTTTCTGATTCAGTGTATAAGTTTGTACGAGGAGTGCTCACCTATTAACAGCTGAATTAACCTCGCTTTCGAGATGAAACCATATACGATATTTTATGAAATTTGAATTTGAATACAAAAATTAATAGGATGGCAGATCAGGAGGAACAGAAACGGGAGGAAGAAGAACGCAGTTTGTGGGCAAACGCAGTCAAACTAGCTCTTGAAAATGTTCCAAAAGCCAAAAAGCCGGCAACGGCTCTCACTACCCTCATTGGTGAGGCTTTGGAAAATAAAAGCGATATCAAGAAATGGGACGCTAAGAGAAAAGAAATTGAAGAATGGAAGGACAAAAGACTACATGCAACACCCAAGGTAAACGTTTTACGTTATTATAACGTTGCAGTTCGATGTTCAGAAGTTTGTTTGTTTTTTTTTTTGTTTTTTTTTTTTATTTATTTTTTTTTTGTAGAGATAGGCCTATAGATGCATTTTCATAACGCAATTTCAATGTTTCAAACGTTGCTGTGACTTTGTCTTAACATTATTTTCTGACACAACCACAACGTTCACACCGGCGTTTCGAATGCTATTAACGGTTTGTGATGGATCGCTTCCTGCATAATACGTGGTAGAGCTTAATTTGCCATGGACTTTTTTCCAAAGAAATTAATTTTTTATCGGTACAGTTATGCAATCCTCTTAATACCTGTCTCTTATTTGTATCATATATGTCCTCTTCTCTGTTTTCAATGGTGTGTAGGCAAATTTGGTAACCATAGATTTGCAACCTCAGAGCTCCGGTTGACTTTAAAGTTACCTTAAGACCTTATCTTACAACGCACTAATACTGCGAATTGATTATACAAAATGTCTGCAATATAATAGACAGGGGTTCTGTTCATATTGCATTAGTCTGTGTACTACACGAGAAGGGGATGTGATCGACATTACAAACATATTTCTAGAAAATTCTAACAAGATTATATCTATATTTTCCTGTTACATATTCTATAACATGAAAACATTCGTGGGCATGTGTATAACAATATCATAACATGATCGTTCTTGATTTATGTTACTATGCACTTAAGTCTTTAAAATAACACTGAGCCAATAAGTTAGCTACACTGATAACCGAATGATAAACGTCAAGATAACAAATTTGGGAGAATTCAATAGGAAAACGGTTATATCGTTAAAGTCACCATTCAAGACAGTGGGGAGGGGACGTGAGGAACTCCCCCCATTCTGTAAGACAAGCGTGGACCCAGGTCGCCCGACTTCACGATAAGGCAGTTTGAGAAATAACATTAATTTGCCGATCCAAACAACGTTGTTTTGATTGCCAATCTTTTTTGAAGCACAATTTTGGGTGATCCTAAATCATGACTCTTCCATTGGGAATTTTATTCCAGGACCATGGATGAGGCTCAAGGCGGCCCCTTGATTCAGAATACTTCTTGTCAGAATATTTCTGGAGCCACCACTGCCAAGACATCAACATCTATCACCGTCCATTTCTATTTCAGCATAATAGTTGATCGCCTATCATGCATCATTGTTTATACGGCTGTTAGTTTCGAAAGCGCTGATCAAATATCTACGTCGGCATTTTTACATCAATAGACACCGCTTATTACCCTTTTTCTAATTTTTGTTGTTGGCCGCAGTATGGCATTTTAATACGTCGACTATTTGTGCAACATAATGCAGTCGTCTAATAGGCCTAGCATTTGGGCACCGTTTCCATATCATCGCACAACTACGGAATTTATTGGACAAAAAAAATGTTTTGGTGATGCCATCGCATCCATGGCATTTGCGAAACAAAATTATATTGAGTTGATTTCTTCTTTCTTGATGATCCAGTTAATATATTTTTTAGATATTAAGAAAAACTTACTCACACGACGTTTCGCTGATAATCTATCAGCATTCAAGTGTTATATTGTTGTTATAAGGCGTTTATTAAAACCATTTATGAACATAATAATAATGTGTCGTCATCGAACCGCGACGTTTGGGCAACAAATAACAGTTGGTCTCATCGCCTCATGGCATTTCTGAAATTTATTGACATTACATTGCAACTCACTTTAGGCCTCAGCATAAAAATAACAATAGAAATTACATCTTGTAAGAAAACTGGGTCACTGATCGTGCAAAGCCCACAACAATTTTCCCATAAAAAATACGCGTATAAAATATTAATTATTGTACTAAAAACGTATCAATATTGATTGGTAAAATATTTGTACAAAATAAAACGAATAAATGAGAGACCCTTGTACACTAAATGTCACCCGCTACAACGATTATAATGTAAATTCTTTATAAATTAATTATTAAACCGGGCCTATGTTTTGTCTTTCATTAGATTCATTCTAATGCAAAATAGTATGAATTACATTGGGGTTCAACCACCAAATTGATATACTTTTTGCATGGCGTGTTGTATACGTGTAATTATTAATTTATAATTATCATTATATTAATTCGCATATTTTCATATCGAATACTGTTACGTCATCACATTTTTAGACAACCATTCCTTTACAGTAACATGTCTGCTACAACGTAAGCGATTCATGCCCTTTGCATGAATCAAGGATCATTCGGTTCTTACAGCATATTTTCAAGAATATTTGAGACACGATAACGATAATGACGTATTCGTATTCGTTACCTTTTTCGTAAGGTTGCGAAATCTCCCTATTATTGTTATGATCTTCATTTATCATTTTCAGTATTATGTTATTATCGTTATCATTATCTTTACTATTATTGTTAAGATGATGATGATCATCATCATATGTTTCTATTATTATTATTATTATTATTATTATTATTATTATTATTATTATTATTATTATTATTATTATTATTATTATTATCATTATTATTAAGATCATGATGGTCATCATAATCATCATCATCATCACCACCATCATCATAATTTATGCCCCATGTAGGCCTATCATTTTCAGAGTTATGGAATCTGTTTTGGTCAAATGAAGATGTTGGTTTATTTCATATGTTAGGTGGGGACTGTACCCAGATCATATCTATGTTTTCCGAAAATTTAGTAATTATAGGACACACAATATTTGATGAATTATGTAAATATTATTTAAAAAGGCCATGGGCATTAAGGTTACAAATTAAGTCTAACCCTGTAGACTGATGTTACTATACTTTATTTTTTATTATCATTAATTGCATTATTATTGCTTATTATTAGGCCTACTATTTTTATTATTATTACTGCACTAGGCCTACTACTATTTTTTAAATTTTTATCCCTTGTAAACTTTTTAAAGTATAGTTACTGTAGTACTATATGTAATGTTTTATTCTTTGCATATCTGCAGTTCATCATCATGATTTATGTAGTCTATTAATATAGATAAACTATTTATATGTAGGTGCGATTCATACTGAAATATTTCCTGGTTATGATTTGCCATTTTATTTTATCACTTTATTATTCACTTTATATTTCCTTTAGAAAGTCATACATATATACTATACTTCCTTTGTTAAGTTAATTCATGTTCAGGGATGGCTTCCCTGTATCTACAAATTGTGTTCTACTTGAATTAACTGAACAAGGAGATTTTTCTTAATTCTCCTTAATCACACCGTCTTTTTTTGTGTTGTTTTGATTTTGTTAGTTATTATTATTATTTTTTTAATTATTATTATTATTATTATTATTATTATTATTATTATTATTATTATTAATATTATTATTATTATTATTATCATTATTATTATTATTATTATTATTTAATTATTGTTTTATCATTCTCATTATTTATGCCGCATTTATTATAAATTTTTATATTGCCTATAGCGTTTGTGTAGTATCAAAGATAGTCGCAACATATTAATCAACGTTTTACAGAATTTATGACCATTGTCGTTGCTCTATTCTGTAACTTGCCTCGTTGTTGAGAAAGATTAATTCATATGTTCAGTACAATTGACTGAACTTGGATTGAGTTGGATGGATATTCTTAAGACGTCACATACCTATTTAATTATTTGTATCGTGGGTAAATTTCTCGTACGAATAAATCGAAACGGAACTGGTTTGGTTCTTAGGAGTTCGTGCTTGCATCAGGTCATTTCAATCATAGAAGGAGCGTACCTGCCATATATATTTTTATAAACATGTTTAATATTCTACGATGCGACTTCCCCCGACGCACACCATCGCGTCTGCGTTTAACTCACACAGACCCGACGCGACAACAAATCGCGTCGTATGTTTAATATTTCTCACAACGGCTTAAGACTGCCCCCGACGATAAATCGGGTCGGCTGCGCCTGCCGACGCTGTCTGAGTTGGCCTTTAAATACATACAAAGAATATTTTTAAAAAATACAAATATAAAAAGATATAAAGAAATTGTTTATATACAACTTATTAACAGAATAGTATCGATTTTTTAATGTTTGTACGATGAGTGAATAATGATTATTAATACTATAACTTCAGGTAAATTATGTTTAAGAAACGTGGTTCTGAATTGATTATAGGGTTACTCGACCATTACTAGTCAACATGAGGCTATTGTATCGTTTGAACTTTCAACACGTTTCAATAAGGAGAGATTATTCTGATTTTGATTGATGGCTTGGTAAATGATCTTGATATAAATAAATTCATTATTCGGTATATTTCTCATAATAATTGTTTCCGCTCCTTAATTTGGAGATTTTATCCTTAATATGACTCTTCGTATGTCTCGTACAACAAAATTTCCAACAATTAGGCATTTGTCGCGTCGATGTGCGTAATTAGTTTAAGAATACGATTATATAGCTAGTGCAAGCATGTTTATTATTATTATAGGCCTATTATTATTATTATTATTATTATTATTATTATTATTATTATTATTATTATTATTATTATTATTATTATTATTATTATTATTATCATTATTATTATTATTAATAATGATATAACGCAAAAACGCATCCAAACCTATTTCATAGCAGGAGTTTGAACTGTACTGCAAACTGAATTGGGGTCTTGATTAGATCATTAGCATGGTCGAGTTCGCACAAAACGTAGGCCTAGTTACGATGAATAAAATGTCATAGGTACTAGCACATGGCCACCAAAAGTACGATACATACATCAGTTTGTGCATAACTTTACCAATATCTATATTAGCCAGTAATCCACCAAGTACACAACTGTAAGCCTATTAAAAAAGGCCGTTTGACCTTGTTTTGCAGTGTTTACTTGTTCGGAACTGATATCCATTTTAATACTGTATATTAACATATATACAGCGATTTCATAATGAAGCTGTTTTATATTTAATTTCGATGCGCATGTTTTGTGATCGTGCTACTTAACGTTTCTAATAAATGTAATTCCAAAGTTTACAGAGAAGCGAATGCATGCTCTTTAAAGCTGCATTCACATTCATCGGATTCGGACAGAGGACTGCGTTCCCGATACGCTGAACGCGTACTTGCTAATCCGGTTTTCTGATTGGTTGTAAGATTCCGATCCCAAAATTCGGATGCGGTGTGAATGCACATTATGTCTGGAATGATATTTAAACATAATTATGCAGCTAACCAAGGCTTTGTCGCTCATAAATCCATATAAAATCAGTCTTTATTAGGGCCTATGAGAACAAGGATGAGGATGATGAGATGATGATGATGACTTTGATGATAATGATGATGATTAGGATGAGATGATGAGGATGATGAGGATGATGATGATGATAATCACGATGATGAGAATGAGAATAGTAATACTAATAAATATTAATAATAACCCAATATTAATAATATTAATAGTTAATTAAAATTTAAATAAAGATTGAATAAATTAACTGAAAAATATGCACATACGTACCGGTATATGATAAATAATTAATTAATTAATGTAAATATATTTTAAACAAATTTTTAATTTTGTATATACTGTATATGTTTATGGTTTAAAGTTAATATTTTTATTTTAAATCTAGTTGTAAGTAAATAGTGGTGGAGGTTAACATCTTGCTGATGATAGTGGCTTTATACTGCTTTGAATCTTCCTATGAACTACTATCTATTTTATATGTTAACGTGTGCATTGTTTTGTTTTGTAATTGTTTTCATGAATAATAAATTACACACACACACACATGAAGCGACGATTAAAAATAATTAATTAAAAATATACTAAGAATTAAATAAATAAAAGTAGGCCCATAAAAATGTATAGATAGGCCCTATATATAGGTCGAGGCATAACTCGTTATGCTTTCCCACAGTCCATCACTTGATCATTCCTTGTTCCCCCTTATCACTGTTTATTTTTACATATATCATTAAGCCTTTATAGTATGCCGACTTGCTTTGAACTATTGTTTCTAAAATTGTACAGTATTTTACCACACACACACACACACACACACACACATACATACATTTAGGAGTCTCGTCCTTCCCGCGTTGATGATGGCAAGCTTCTCTGATATACATAGGTCGCATCGTTTCGTCTTGTTGTTGAATGCCTGGGCTTTGGTGATGATAGACCAAGAGATGGTGAATGGTTGATTTTTCTTTTTGAGTTCCCATATGTATCTGGAGCTGTCTCTTATACACATCTAGATGTGTATAAGAGATAAACTTTAGGGTCGTCTTCGTTGGTCTTTTCCACTTTGGCTTTATAGATGATGTTAGAGGCCAGGCAATTTCCTTGGAGTGGGCATTGCTCTTTGTTTCGGCAGTTGCAGGTTCTGTGGTCCAGATCTGGTTTGTTGTGGTTCGAAGCAGTTTTTGCGTTGTGAGATTTGATAACGTTGGCAAAGTTCGGCATACAGCTGTAGCTGACTTTCACCGTGTTTCTGTTAAAGATCTTGTTTAGTGGGTTCTCCTTTGGGAAGTTCTTATC
>NW_022687603.1:125422-180398 GCF_011630105.1 Anneissia japonica | reverse complement strand
ATATACTCCTAATTTAGGAGGTCATTTTTACACACCACAATCAAACAAACCGAGGCAGGCCACTACTGCAGCACCACCACCACCAAAATACTTTTAATTGAACTTTTTTTTCTAAATTGAAAACATGATCTGAGTTTTTGAATTAGAATTCTGCAGCATTGCTTTTATCAGACTGCTAGTGTTTATCATTATTATACAGATATATGTCTAGTAATGGCATGATTGATGTTCAGTAAATGCTGTTACACTTAGTATATGCATGCGATTTTGTATTTTCAAAAAAAGACGACAGTGGAAAAACAGGGGGAACGTTCCCATCCCTAAATCTGCCCTTCTCCAAAACCGAGGAACAAAATGTTGTGGCTATGGCAACTAGATGGCACTCACATTCCTAGGCCTAAATGTCAATATAACTTTCCTCTTTTATCTCCATTTATAAATTTTTAAAAAAATTGGGGAGGGGCCTGGCCCTGGACGTCGTGGTGGGGCAGGGGGATTTAAGGGGCGAAGGTTAAGTGTCAGTGCTCAGTGATTAAGTTTAGGGAGATTCACATGGCAAAATATGGTAATATGTGGCGATTTTGTGAATACTTGAGAATAACTTTTTTTGCAAAAGAACATCCAGTGGGAAGTGTGTGGGGGAGCAAGATTTATGGGAGGGGATTATTTCTTGTGCTCTTATTTTCTTCCGAATGCATCACTAATCCCATTATATGATATCAGATAAAATAAAATGACTATTATGATATATAAATGATAAAGATGGTCTATTTGCAATTTTTTTTGTTAAAAAATAATTTTCGGCAGCGGCCATTTTGAAATTCAAAATGGAGGCCCTAAAAGTGAATAAAAAAACTGGCATCCATTTTTTTTTTCTTAATCAGTGAATTTTTTAGATATTTTTAGACATGTTTGCCAAGAATCTACCCAAAAAATTGATAAAGTTAAAAAATATGACATAAGACAACAGACTATTGGACTATGATATCCAATTTTTATGATCAATAAAAACATGTTACGGTATGATATCGCTCAAAAGTTGTACTTGTCAAAAGATATATTTGAATGAAATATTATTAATTTGAATCTTGTGGTTGTAGCGATACCATAAAAAATTGTCCCCTTAATATTGGTCTAAAATGTATTGATTCGACCATTTGGCACACTTACAAAGTGTGCCCGTCCCCTTAATTAGTAGGGGTTCCCCCTTAATAGAGGTCCCCCTTAATAGAGGTCCCCCTTAAAGTGTCCCCTATTAGGAATGTCCCCCTAATAGGGATGTCTCAAAGGAGGGTTCTACTGTAGGTAGTTGGTTATTGTTTGTTTTGATACACCGATCTGGTGTCAGGGAACGGCACTTTAGATTGTAAAAATTGTTATAATTTAATATAATATTTTAGTGAATTCATCTGTACTCGTGTTGTTCTCCAAGTTGTATACAAGTTGTATTTATGAAGTTGTATTTTTAGATTAATGCTGACCGAAAATATTTTGTACATGGCGCCCTCGGTGGGAACACTTTAAAAAAAGACCAACCAACCCTCATCATCTCTCTCAGGCTTGGTATTCAAAGAGGTCAGTAGACCGTGACTAATAAATAGGCAGATAAACTTAAGAATTAACTTCATCAAGGTGTTTGTATGTTTATGTGTTTACTATTGGCATCATGCGTAGGTTCTCTTAAGATTATTGGAATTTTCAACATCATCAAAGGAAGACATCTGAACTGGAATAGGGTTTTATTGCAAGAACGACTTCATCAATGATGCCATAACTTTGAATTTGATCCATTTGACTTCTACTGCATTACACTCAACAGCACTTCTTTCTCAACGTGCCTTCTTGGTATATTACTTCCGATTTCGCAGCTTTCGGGCCAATTTCGTTGAGATTGTGTTGCAATTTACACGAAATCATGGTATTCGTGTGGTCGTCATTATGAATAAAAACTGGAATATAAGAAAGAATTTGTCATCTAGTAGTTCTTGCTGTTGTTAACATCAGTAGTTGGCACACTTGTAAGTGTATTTTGTAATGTTTTTTTTAGGCTTACCACTTGTTTGCCACTTGTGTCATAAGTTTGACTGAAAATGGTGGTTGTTACCTTATTTGACCTCATGTAGCTAGGCCTACGTGAATGTGGCTGTCACCTGCTGAGTATTCTTTTAACGATGAGTGTAGAGTTTTGTCGTACAAATCAAGTTATGTATTCATGATGTAGAAATGTTAAATTTAGTTGATTATTGTTTTGTTTCGGGTATGACATTAAATAAATGACACTAATAAGGATCAGGGATTTTTTTTTGGTAATCTAGTTTTGAATGATTTCCTATGGTATTCAATCGAGAGAGGTAAACTCATTAGGCCTACTTCAAGCAATTCACAGTTAACATCTTCAAACTATAACAATTAAATTAAAAATTTGTTTTTACAAGATACTTGATTTTACATTAACAAAATGAGAGTAAATTTTGGTAAAGCCTTAACCAGTAATTGGAAATAAAAATTACGTAGTTTTAATTATACTACACTTCCTAATTCAAAATTATAGTAAAGAAAGTTAAATTTTTATTTCAAATTCCAATTACATTATTAAGTAATAAAGAAATATTCGAAACTGAACATAAGAAGAGTTATCAAATATTTTTGATGGTTAAATGAATAATTTGTGAGAAACTTTTGCCAGTCCATTTTATTTCGTAGGTTTTGTTAAATAAAAGCAGATATACCAAATATATGATTTGTCAAAGTATGATAATTATTTTATTTGTTTTGCCATGTAAGCATGTAAAACATTATTATGAGCCATATATTTAGAGGGCAGAGAATTAACTCAATTGTTTTTAATATATAAAACAAACATACTGTACTCTAGAAAATATGAAACATAAAACTTCTACCAAACACTGAATAGTATTGTAATTTAATACTTTTGAGCGGTTTGTTGGTTGAAAGTGGTAATTGGACTAATGCTTTTGAACTTATGATTATAATGACTGTCATAAAATTTGATGATTTTTTTTTAAATTATTGACTTAAATATTTAATAATTGAGTACTTGTTGATTGTAGTAAAAGGAATTTTCTATTTAATTATACTTGTTGAATTTAATAAAAAGATATTGTATTTTTTGTATAATATGTAACATTTTATTTTTTATAATGTAGTTAAAAGCAAATGTTCAAAATAAAAGTAAAGCTTATTGTTAGTTTTGGAGGCTCCTCAATGCTAAGGCTGTCTTGTAAGGAGACTGCATTAAATATTGAATTTTAAAAAAAAGTATTTTAGAGAACTTTATTTTAAAAAATATTTTCTACATTTATCAGGAATTAAGGAGGATGTCTGTAAACACGAGCGTGTCAGATACGGCATCGCTGGCATCAAGTGGTGGCATTCCAGGTGCCCCAGTCATGAACCGTTTACTGACCCTCTGCTTCCGTGGGGAATGGAATAGTGTTGAACAGATGCTGAGGTCTATGGAGAAAGGTGATCCAGACATCTGTAAAGCAGATGAGGTAGGTTGTTTTAACTAAATTTCAGTATAATTAATTTTTTGTTTTAATGTAATGATATTGAATACTTTCTTTATGCCTTATTTGTTCATCATGATTAAAAAGTAATAATAAATTTGCTTTGAAGACAAATTGGTAAAAATCTCGGGTAAAAGTACAATAAGAGTTACAAATACTTCGAAAAAGTAAATATCTTATGAATGGAATTACCGTATTTATTCAAATAAACGCCCCGCTGTGAATAAACACTGCTTCTAGAGCCTCATTTGGAATAAAAGGCTCCATTGAATAAATGCACCAGGGTTTATCTTTTCCTTGAATAAACGCCCCCTAAACGACTAAACAAATCTAATGGAAGCAGAATCATTCTCAACAAATTCTAAAAATGTTCTACTTTTTTAGGATCATGGAATAACATATTTTGACAGTAATTATGTGTTGTAGTTCCACATTTACAGTAAAATTTTAGGGACATTTATTTGAGTATACATCAATTTTTACACCAAAAATAAATAAATCTTATATTTTTGGAAATTCGTAACAAATTATTCATTAAATTTTAATTAGTATCATGCACAATGGATAATTAATACCGTAGTTACTGTCAGTGTCATACATTACACATAATTGGATGTCCAGGTTTTTGTGGTACTGGTGGTAAACAAATTCTGGAATGATGAACATAGGGCTGGGAGGAGATATTGAGATTGTTGGGTTGCCATTGTGACTATACATCATTGATAATAAATTAAATTATGATTAGACTTTAGAGTATGGTGTCTAGGTAGTACTTCATTGTATACAGGTTGTTTTAATGTCCTATGTATCCCAGAATTTATTAGGGCAATTTTCAATTAATTCCATTTAAATTGCCCATTTTACAGATTGAAAATGTGTCTTTTTAAAATTGTTGGGAAGGAGCACAAATTCATTCTAACATATTCAAATGTACAGTATATTAACAAACAGCGGATTCTGTTAATTTTATCTGAGGCAGCTATCAAAAACATACAGAAAATACAATAAAAATAACAATAAATAATATAAAATTTACTTCTTATAGTTTGAGTAAAGAAATTACTGGTGTACAGGTGTTTTCATGAACAGTAAACTGCCCGAAAGAATATACAAAATAAACACAGAATAAATAATAATAATAATAGTAATGTTCAGTAAAATTTTCCTTGTATACGGTACTTGTAAGTAGTTTTTATCAATTTACACAGACTATATTATGAACTCCATGCTTCTCGCTTTTGATTTAAAATGCAAGCTTTGGTTACCATAGTAATAGTTCCATAGTTCTAATGTCAGAAATCGGCTCACTCAGATGCCTGTTGCATGATTGTATCGTTTTGTCAATCTTTACCAATTAATGTATAAAAACATTAGTGTGTTAAATGCTGGACTTGTTTTCTCTGTTTAGCGCATTGGTAGCTTGTAAATTTGTTGACAAGTGGTCCAAACAGGAGGGATACATGCCCCTCCAAAAATAGTCCATCTTCCCCCTCCTCCCACTGGAAATGTTACAGTAGAAGCAAAACAATTATACTCAAGTAGTTAAAAATTAACCTAATATCACTTTATTTTGTGAGCTACTGTAGTTCCTCCTACTTAATCATGAAGATCCCTCCACTTCCCATTTGCACCCTCCCCCATCCATTCTCCCCCTTCCCCTCTTTCATTTCAAGACTTCTAGATAACACCATTGGTTGGGGTTAATGTTTAGGTTAGCATTGGGGTTGTGTAATCTGTAAAGAGAGAGGAATGAGACTAAATAATTTTTTTTAAATACTATTAATAAATAATTGTATAATTAATACATTTGAATTGGCAATGAGGGTCTGCCTGTGGATGTTCTTCCTGCACACATAATTTATATAATATACTGTACAGTGTATTTTCTATATTTGATGTGCTTATTTCATAGGACACTGAAGTGACACCATTGATGTTGGCGGCCAAGGATAATAAATTTTTCTCAGTAGAGAAGCTTCTAGAATTAGGAGCCTCAGTCAATGACAAATCAAAGGTAAGTTTTTTTAAAGCTTTTTTACTACTGATATAGTATCATAGAAGTTAACTGAAAGTCAGGGGCCCTCTTAAATAAAAGTCTACTCTACCTCGTAAATACTGTACAAGGTGGAAAAACCGTGGTGTCCTCCCCCACCCCACCTACCCCACCCAGTTTTAAAATATTTAAAAATCTGTTTCATTAACTGTCCCAAGTTTTTCTTCAAACACGCTTTTGTGTCTTAAAAGAGCAGTTGTTGTACAACATCACATTTTTGGTAAATTGGCTTTAAAAAATTAATTTATTTAATATTTTTATTTTTCAGAGTTTACCCTTGTTTATGTCAGTAAATGTCACTTCTTTGTCCTCCAGTCCATTTTATTTTACGTTCATTATTTTCCACCAACACCACATCTCAAGTACTTTCATTCTGTTTTTTTTTTTTGGACTGACAAGTATTTGCTAAGGAAATAGACCATCACTTAATGAGAAAAGTCAATCTCAATCAAACTGTTTACAGTATGTTAAATCCACTTTAACAGGTAATTGGATACAGTTGATGAGTAAACTCAACACTTCAACAACAAACCATATTATTTATATTATTTTCTTTAGCTTTTGTCCACTTAGTGGAGATCTTCAGGAACCTATCTCCAAGGAGTGTAACTGTTAAAATAAATTTGATTGTTATTTTTTAAATTTACAATAAAATGATTACATTTCTTATTCATCATAATGTTACCTACACTAGGTATCTTATTTATTTATATTGTTTAATAATTAGCCATTCACATTGGACTAATTATGGTCAAAGTAACCATGTACCTGGTCACTTTAAGCAAATGTCCAGTGTGAACAAGCTGGTTAATATTTCCTTAGTCAAAAGACCCAAAATGTGTAGCAAGTTTCAAGCCGGTAGCCAGCATCTACAAGGAGAGAGGGTTCTGAGCATTGAAGTTAAGGAACGTCACTTCAGAGACTTTAAAAGCGTACTTCCTTCAGTAGATGAATATATTGTAATTATCCTCCAAAAGCAATGTTGCACTGTATATTATATCTAATGAATATACTCTTAGTTCTTTGTATTTGACAAAAAAAGTGTTAGGCCTGTTGGTTCACTCTTATTTTCTGGTATTTTTAAAGCCTCCCTCCCAAACTGACAATTTTTGGTTGCTAGAGGAATTATTTTACATGGCCTATGTTTTCAATGAGACACTCTAAATGATTAATTTTTCGCAGAAAATGTTTTATTTGCTAGCCGATATACAGGCAAATAAGAGTGGTATGATTTACTCACAGTTTATTGGCTACATTTCCTCATTTTAATTTTCAATAATTTTCAGTTGAAAGTTAATATTCAATATGAAGTACAGTAAAGCGATTCATATAAAATTTTATTGTTGAAATTTATTGGTCCCACATACGACGCAGTATCTTTAATGAAGAGTGCTGTAATATTTGTTCCATCCTGCAAACTCCTCCGCTATTGTTTACATTTGATAATTGTATGTTTTCCTAAATAAATAAGTCTGAGTATCGTATGAAGTGGAGCTGTTGTGTGTTCAAGGGAGGTGCCAGCAGGTGGGCCAGCTCGGCCAGCAGTTGGGGGATGCGGTAAAATCGAGGGGGAAAAAATAGTTAGAATCCTCTTTTATAAGCCAGGGACAACTGGGTTGAGGGTGTCCTTTTCAGGCATCTAGAGTAGATGCTACTGTATATTTTCCCTTCAGCAGTGGCAGTGCTACGGGGCACGGGGGAGCATTTTCACCCAAGATAATTTTCTTTCCCCCCTCCCAATTTTACTCAAAAAAAAAAAGAAAAACCACAATTAATTGGGGAGAAAAGAAATGATATGTATAATTCTAAATATTAGTAGACTATCTATCTATAAAATTGATTAAAAGCCTCTGAAACCCCCTAAATTGTCATTTTTTTCGGACCCTGGACCACTTTTGAGACATTTTGAGCAATGCCCGACCATGCCTACCTCAGGCCACCCAGCATATTGCCCCTCCCCCTTAAAATTTTTAGTAGTTTGTTTTCACATGTGGTGTGTAGACTCGCACTTTAAATACTGACTTTAGCACTCGCTTTTTAGTTAAAATTACATTATCATTTGAGCTAGCTAGATCGATAATTTCATGTCTGAACATGAAGCTGACCTTGGAATCATCTGTCGTGGTAATGCTAATCGTTAGTAACAGTTAGTGGTTGTGTAAATTAAATGTTTAAAATGTAATATAATTTAAAATGGCAAAGTTTAAACAAAATAAAGAATTATTCTAAAGCTACAGGTTCATGTTACAGAATGAATGTATTTTACCAGTGTAATTAGTTATACTATTGATTTATTTGAAAAGAATTTAATCTTGACTTCTAAAAGCTAATATTATAGATAAAGAAAAGATTTTTTAAAGTAATTTGTTAAGTGGTAGAGTACGTATTATATTAAATTTACTTTTTGTTTTGGAGTATTACGTGTCAGTTATGATTGGCATGTTAAACAGGAAGGACGTATTATATTCAGATCCCCAATTGGGCTATTAACGCAGTTATTGCAATATTTTAGATATATTGTATCGGATGCTAACGATTGATATTCTTAGGTTTAATTATGAATCTATTTTTACTCATGAACAATAAGAATCATCAAATGACAATCTTTGAATAAAAATACCTTTTGTCGTACTGTTGCCATAGTGATACCAATAATATTTAGTTGAAAAGCAAAGAGTAATTTCTGAAGATTACATTATTCAATGATTAACCATAATAAAGAATTAATAAGATTCTGTTTACTGTACAAAAGAACATTTCATTTGTTTGCAAGCAGACTGTTTTAGATGTCCCGTGAAACATTAATTAGCACATTGATCTGTGAAACATATTAGAATAATATTCTGGTAGATAGATAGAAATCTTTTTATTCTGGATGCCCGGTCAGTATTTAGTGCACTGTTCTTCCCCTGGGGTCTAGGGTATGATCCTAAACTACATTAAATTACATTCTGTATACTCAGCAAGTATTAGTGCACTGTTCTTCCCTGAGATCCAGGATCTTAAACTATGTTGAATTACAAGACCAAAATTGAAAGAAAATTATATATAAAAATATATAAACTACATAAATACAAGAAACAGAAAAGCTGGTAGTATTCTTCATTTATTTAATGACACGTACCATTTTACCACCTATCAATAACCATCCACTAATATTACACGTTCCAACAATTTTTAATACCAAAGTGAGTTTAGGGATTTTAAACCATAATGCTGTAAATTAAATTTTAATTCAATTCTTGTAGCATTCATTGATGGTTTGATAAATGGGCCACTTAACCTATTAATATTATAGAAACATGCTTATGAGTTGATATCATCTTGTATAGTGTATTAGAAAAAAATCTATTACATCTTGTGAATAACAGGTCTTGAAAATACTTCCTAAATATACTGATCCCCTGGGAGAAAATAAACAATTGCTATATTCAATATTAGGTCATGAAAATATATATTTAGTTTATTTGTTTATGGAAAGCCTGAAAAAGTTATGAAATTGAAAGATATAAAGCTTTATATGTTAGCTTTTCGAGTACTTTAGTATGATATATGTCTTCTTAATTTCATTTTTTCTTTTATATTGCATTCGGTGTATCAGAAATTCATTTAAAATGTAAAGTAACTAATACAGTATTCTTATTAAAGTCATTTAATATAATTTAAAAAAAAAGAAGTAAATTACTGTTTATAGTAATAGACCTAGAACAGTAATGAAATAATATTTGATTTATTTATTTATTCTACTGAACATACACTTTTGTCTCAGCAGCACACAATAATTTGGTGTATAAAAGAGAGAAAGAAAAACAAATAAAATAAATAATTGTGTTTAAAAAACAATTATACAATAACAGATATAGAGTACTGTATGTGTTTTAACAACATCCACTAAATTGAAAAAAAAAAACATTAAAATATAAATATGGGTGAACTGTAGTAATGCTAATTTAAAAAAATAAGGATTTATTATTAAAATACAAATAAGTCAAATACAACACAAAAGTTTAGATATGATGTAGAGGCATGTAATAATAATGACCTTTTTCCACAAATTTTTAAATAGTGATTTGCTAAAGTTATCTATAAATCCCAAATAAATAATTTTATTTTCATGTACAGTAATACGTTCCCATTACCAAGTACAAAACATAACTTTTCTGTAATATTTAAAGAGTTATATTTGATATTATAAATTTTAAATGATAATATAGTGGATGATTAGCCTATACTGTAGTTCCTCGGGTATAGGCCCACCACCTACGTTATGCCCAATTTTATGTACCAGTCTTTCCTCAAGCAAAAGCCCAGGGTCTGACTTTTACAAATATTCTCAGGAAAAATATCCTAATATTGGCTTTGAATTTTTTATTTTTTATTTATTCGGTATGACAAAGTGAAATTACAAACAGCAGCCAATGCTGAAGTGGTTTGTATTAAAAATTTTTAAGACAAATACAAAAAACATTCAATGAAAAAATTTATCAATATTTTAAAATCTATAGGAATATAATAATAATTATGATTGACAATTCCAATTAGAGACAAGTTTTGAGACTGGGGTTTTCATAGTCTTTAGAAGTTTTGTTCTCATTAGAATAACAAAAATACAAAAAGACATTTGTTAATTTGGGACCACAGAAAAGTGGTCTTTAAATGGAGGTGGTCTTTAATTGGAGAGGTCTTCAATTAGAGTGAGACCTGTAAATATAAATTAAAAAATACATAAATATTTGAAAATCTATATAAAAATAAATTATTACGATTATTATTGCGATAATAAAATTGAAGAAAAAAAAAAAAAAACGGGGAAAAACATAAGAAGTCAAAACACGACAAACAAGCAAAATTGAAACAGTGCCTTGCTATTGATTAAAATGGGGATTCTCCTGGTATAATCCCATCCCTGAAAAATTTCCCAATTTATTTTGTGTTCAAGGAAGAGTGGGGGGGTGCTTATACCGGAGGAACTACTGAACCGTATACTACAGAAGTTAAGGTGCCCCAGGCCAATATAATACGTGTATGGCAAGTTTACTTGTATTTTACATTTTAAAATGTGGAGAATGTCATGATGGTTGAAAGAGTACTGTAAAATCGGTATTATGATAAGACATCTAATGGAGGGAACTGATGTTTGACTGTTTTGAGTATACCAATTGCTACGGTACTCGTCATCAGAATAAGCCAAACTTAAAAATGTCAGTCAGGTTTTTGTGAAAATTGATGTATTATTAATCTATATACAATAAATATATATATTAGGATAAAAAAATATTTTATTGTGGGCCTATCATTTTCTCAGCACAACATGATTGTAACTAGCTATAATAGTATACAGTGGTTATAGGATTTTAAGAAGTATTTAGTAATTGCAAAGTAAACTTCACATTATCTTGTGTGCTTGTGATCAAGTGAAGTGTTTAATTAAAGAATAGATTTACAGTAGTGTACAGTCGGATCAATCTAATTCACTGCCATAGCGCAGCACCTCGAGTATAAGCCCACCCATGAATATGAAATTAGAACCAATTTAAATGCGTACCCGGGAAATCCCCTATTCATAAAATAAAAATGATGATCATTTTTCAAACTGACAGCATGTCCTTTTGTAATTTATAGAGATGGTCAATGAAAAGGTAATTATTTTAACACTGCATGTCCAAGCAAGTCTTTATTTATTATTTTCCCTGTGAAAGTATTTATACTTTGTGAAATCAGTCAAAATATAAGGCTTTGTGTTACAATGTAGGCTACTTGAGGCGAGCCTCTTTTAATACCTTGTTTTAATAGCGAACATATTTTTTCTATTGTCAGAGGGTGGCTGAAAAAAAATTAATATAATATTTTATTTCTTATTTAGCAATTATGATTTTGCCAAATCTAGGTGGAGGAGAAAATAAAAATGTTATATTCATGAATGTAAACAGTGTACTGTAGTAATGAGATTGATAAATGTTTTAAATTTATATAATTAATCAAGAAATATAGGCATAGATTTATCTTATTTTTGGATATTTCAGGGGAGCAGTGGGCATAATAAAAATTAATTTAAAAATTTTTTTTTTCGGAAATTTTCATTTTTTTGTGGAGGAGGGTGCGCTAATTGGCCAAAAATAAAATTTTAATTTTTATTCAAAATCACAATTATTGTCGGTCGGAGGGTTTGCTAAACAAGTATAAAAAAAGTGTCATTGGAGAAGCTACAGCATTAAAAGTCAGCAAGTGAAGACAAGGCGCAAGTTATCATATTTTACTGATGGTAAATCTGAGTCAGATTTAGGGAAAATTACTGATGAATATTTATTGTCAATTCAATTTCACATAAATCATCTCTAGAAGAGGCAAGTCTCTCTCTAACTTAAGACCTCCCCAATTAAGAACCTCCTCCAGTTACAAATATTCCTTGAAAATGTAAATTTGTGGTTCCAAAACTGGTCTTTTATTGAGGGAAGACTGTAGTTACATCAAAATAATTTGTTGATGTTGATAATATTTAGAAAATATTAGAAGATAAATACACTAAGAAATAGTATGATGTTAATAATATTTAGAAAAATAACAGGATGAAATTTAAATATTTAGAAGATAGTGAGGGTAGTATCTCTAGTGGGAATAATTATCATTAATAGGCCCAGGGCTGAAAAAAGTGCATGACCGCACAACTGGCGGTCGGATGCATTGACCATTTTAGGCCCTATAAAAAATATTATTAGTTTATCACCCTATCTGGGCAGGAAAAGTGATGAGGGAGGGAGGCTTTTTTTTTTAAATTTTTTATTTTGCTAAAGCCAAATATAACCCTTGGTTTGTTTGCTGGTGCATTGATATTCAAAGTAAAACATGATTTAGATAATGCAAACAATATCTACTAACTATTTAATAAAATAAATTAAAAAAAATTATTAAATAAAATTTAAAAAAAAAAATTTAAAAATTTTTTTTTTTCTTTTCAGTACCATAAAAGGCATGCGCGCGAGGGTGATAAACTAATAATTTTTTTTATTGTGCCTTATATTTATGTTTTTTTAACACATCACAATTTAATGCATACCTGTAATTAACTTTGATATTTATACACTACTGATTAGCAATAACAGTGTAAAGGTAACACTCTGTGCTGGAGGCATTTGGTCAAGATAATTTACATGGTCGGAGGCACAAAAAATATTTTCCCCAGGCATGAATAGGTGGCCTATTCTACATGTGTGCCGTCCTGTCCAGTCATCAAGTTTTATTTGACAAAAACATGTGACATGCCTAAATATGGTCATGATGACATCACATCATGACCATATATAGGTACATCATGGATATATATGGGCATACAACAGTTATTCATAATGTGGACAGAGCTCAAGTGAATGTATTGATTTGATGCTATTGTTTGACATTTAAGCAATGCGCTCTATCCACTAATTTGAAATAGTTAACTAATGGCTAATAATACCAGATGAGATATTTGTAATCGACTCTGGCAAAACCCTCCATTTGTCGCAATTTATAATTACCCCCAGGCACCCAAAATGTTTGAGAATCAGAATGTTTAAAAACTTTCATATTTTTATGCATTTTATAAAAGAAGATATTTTGAAGAACATTTCTATAAAATATCCATCACTAAATCTGATTGAAAAGTATATTAAAATTATCTTAAAAATACAAAACTTAATAATAAACTACAGATTTTTGGAATCTTTGCAAGCTGTTTTCTCAAAACCTACAGTACGTGGCTGATATCCAATGAAATTAATATCCATAACTTTGGTATTAATACTCAACCAATTTCCATAAATAATAAAAAATGTTTCCTAAATGTTTTTCCCTATTCTTCCTATTCAATAACTATATCAAGTAAAAATTTATTAATTTCAAACTTTTAATATTTAATGTGGTAGATGATGTTCCAATTTATATTAGCCATTTATTGCCAACTTTGTACTTATCTAAGTTTAATAATTTATGATGCAGAACTACAGGCTGGTGATCTGCCGGATGCTTTGCAAGCATACGTTTGTCATCGGTGGCAATGTTTGCAGTAACCACGGTAACTGAGACTGCTTAGTACTGGCGTTATGCTTCTTTGTTGATGAAATGAATGCACTTTACTCTGTTGAAACAGATGTAACATTTTACTGTTTAGAATTAATAACTTTTAATTAATTCTCATTTGACCTGAATTGACCTAGAAATTTATATGTTATATATTGTGCAAAAAATATAGTTTAATTAGAAATAACAATAGCTACCATTGTTATTTGTAATCAACTGTCTGTTTTGCACAGTATATCATATACTGTGCAAAAAAAGACTTTTTATTAGATATAACAACGGTAGCTATTGTATTATATAGTATAAACAATTCTTAATTGTTAACATCTACTATAATATAAGATGATTTATAATTAAACTATAGTAAATTATCGCAAGGAGGATGAAACACTATTTCCAATGAGGTACATATTTTCATGCCTTGTACTTACCTACCAAACCTGTATAATAGTGATTATTATAAATTAAATGCCAGAAGACAATAATGATATTAATTCCAAATAACTGCTGTAAATGTAGATCATAATTTATGATGGCAGATTCAAGGGGTGGGAGGGTGGAGGGGTCCAACCAGTGGCTGCACCAGCGGGGTGGCAGGGGTACTTAAGATCCCCCCGCCGGACAGAGCTCATCGGGCAGTCAGACCATAAAACATAAAAATAGGCCCACACCAAGCCAACACATGTCTGTCATAGTCTGAGAGTGCCATTTTCGGCCATCTAGAGGTTGATATTCTTTTTAAAAAATCTCATTTAGGAGGGGAAACCCCCCTCAACCTCTTCTCCCAGCTCGAGCCTACCTCTTATTGCCTAGCCCCCCCCCCCCCCCCTGTTGGACAACCTAGTCCCCCAGAAAATATATCCTAGAGCCGCCACTGGGTCCAGCAACTCCAAGGACCCCTACATTTTTTTTCGAAAAATGTAATTGAGAAAAAAAGAAAATTTGTTTGTATTCAAATTTAAGTTTGAGAATGCCTCTAACCTTAGCCCCAACCATAGTGGCCCTGCTATGGGGGGACCCTCTATGTGAAAGTCCCTCCCTTGACCTCCCCTCTATTACAAATTGCTAGATCCGCCACTGCTTTAAATTGATCAAAATATCCTGAGATGTTTAGTAATTGGCATCGCAAGGCAGTCTGCAGTTCATTGACCAGTTCATTAATTCTTACTTGTTTACCACAGTACTGAGCAAAGCGAAAATAAACCATTTAATTTGTACATTTATGTTATTCTTGTTTGTTTGGTCCTTGGCATTGACACTATAAACTTAATTTTTTATGGCCTTATTTATTAGCGATATCCATGACTTAATTTTCAAAACCAAAAAGCTATGTAAACTTTTGATTTGATATGAAATGCATCTTCAATTAATTATTCAAACGATTTAAAGCTGATAATTAGCAGATTGTTGAATCTCTGGCAGATGGCGTGCCATCAATGAAGTCAAGAGCCGTATCAGACATGATGGTGCCGCAACCACCGAGCAATTATACCTGAAGATATTTGTAAATCTTAGGCTTAATTTGCAGTAGCACAAAGTAAATAACATTAATAAAGAGGGAGCGTTTATATAACGTTTGCTTCTGGCTGCATTTTTATGTTTATTGGAGCATACAATAGTGAAATTAATCGTGAATTGGTTTGATGTCCTAAAAGCTTTTAGATTTTATGTATGTACAGTATTCAAAATTCAAATTATTAGGTTAATTTATTAAAATTTATTTAAATTAATTCACAAAGTCGGAAAAGATTGATTTTTTTTTGTCATGTAAAATACATATAGTGCATGAACATCTTAATTCTAAATACAGATATTACTGTAGATATTTCAAGTAAAGGTAGATACAGCTATTTAAAACTAGAGTAGTCACTTTATAGAGTGCCTGAATACCAACAATAAGTAAGCCGTGTATAATGGGCGAAACTGCTGCATACCCTCAAGAAAATAATGGAATCGCCCGTCGTATTCAGGTACATTATTTTCTTGAGTGCTGTCTGAATACGAGGAGTGATTCCATGCGATTCCATTATTTTTGTTATACTCGAGAGTACTAGCATTTCCGTGACCTTGACCTTGTCATTTGACTTTTTCAAAAACTAATGGTATCTTTCGATTATTATGTACCATTCCACTAAATTTTATGATTATCCATTCATTTGCGTAATCTTGCTAACAGACAGAAACACAGACAGAAAGACTGTAGACATTTAGTCAATACATAACCTCTGGCGGAGGTAAAAATTAAAAAAACTCATTTTAAAAAGGTCAGGAAAAAAAAAGTTACGGCACTAATCCATCCTAACTACGTTGGAGTTAAAGAAAATTAATACCTGATGCACATTCGACGAATTGCCCAAGCTTGGGGAAAGCACTTGCCCAACGCAATTTCAGCTGTGTGCCTGGGTTAAGCTGACTGTGCCAAAATTCTCTGACCATTATTCTGATTCTTATTAATGATGTTTTTGTAAAATTTCTGAAAAATAAAATCTTCAATATTTACAGACTTAATAAAATTTGACTTCATGTTCACTTTGTCATTGAACTGACAACTGACTCAGTTTAGGTATAGCTACTTTATTGTATGAATCTACAGTACTTATCATGTGTATCTGTAAATAGTATATTTTGTGTATTTCACATCTTCTTTATATGCATGAATAGAGATAAATGATAAACTTTGAATTCAGTTCAATTTTCCTCATGGTAGGGCAATTTGAAACAATATACTTTCTGTCAATGCCTACTGGACTTTTCTACCCCAGTCAACAGGTGGGTTCTGCTACAGTAGATGCCTAAAAAATAAAAGACAGCTTCCAAACACACAAACATTACTGTGTTCCTCCATCTGATACTTTGGTATCTTACAGCATGCTTGGCGCTATCTTCTCCTTCCATACTTGCTGAAGAAGGCTGTTTAGACTAAAGAGAGGTTCCTCCAACTGGGTCATTGTCAAAGAATGTTTATTCGTATTACAAATAAAGTGTAATTATTATATACACCTACACATTCCCTGTAGTGAAGATCCTATTTGTTTCTTTAACCTGCTTGTTTAAAGGACCCCACTGGAAATAAGTCATTCCTGAACTTTATGGGTTATTCTTGGTTTTGATGTGCATACTAGTTATTCAACTTTTATTACTCATATTATTTACCTTTTCTGATGTTTTTAGTGTAGCTGTTGTTGATAATGTTAATGTCTTATTTATATAGGCGTATAGATTTATTACAAATTTCTAAATGGAAGTAATATTTTGAGTAAATGATAATTACGTTAAAACCACATGTTTGTTTTTAAAGCTGAAAAAATCAAATCAGATGTGTGCAAGCCATTAATGGTCGCAATCCTTTTTCTGTTATTAAATTTTTACAAGCTTTTTTAGTTGATTTTATTGTTCTCTTTTTATTAGGTCTATTGTAATTCTTGAATGTGTGTTTTTTTTAAAACTGTATTTATGTTTTATACTGTATCTCAATGTTTATATTATATTTGAATTATGTATAGAATTGTGATATTGTATATTATTCGTTGTTGTCTTGTTGTTGTGAGGCGAGCCCTCACCATTAGATTAATTTTCTACTTTCAGGACAGCCTGCCACACAACAACTATTTTTATATAATATTTGACCAATCTCGATAATCTGGCTTAGTTTTTCTAGCAAGCATCATTCTTTTGGCTGTTTTATTTATACTATATCTACAAACTCATGTACATTATATGATGTAAAAATAGTAAAGAAAAATTACAAAATACATAAGAGATAAGTATGGTGGTAAGCTCGTATGTCTACTAACTCTCATGCATAGGAATTCAAAAGAGGGTTTTTTTCTGCAAGTTGCAAGTTGGAAAATGTAAGTTTGCCCGCTTTTTCCAACTCTCAACTTGCACTGAAGTAACACTCAATTCAAAAGAGGTCATTTGGAGAATATATATCAAAGTGATTATCAGCATATTGCTTATTAAGAGTAGTAATGTTCTATAAATCAATAAAAGAAACAGTATCATCATGTATCAATCAATACCTTGAATAGTACAAGTAAAAAATATTGGTGTTTTTATGTAATACCTGCTTCTATTTCTTTTGCATCTATATTTAATAATTCAAGGTAACAAAAAATGGTTTTTACAATTAAAAAATTGTAAACTGTAACTTAAAACGATAATTTTATTACAAGTTTTACTGTAAAAGCCTGTATTTAGGAACAATTTGATGTCATTGTTTCTGATCATTAAGAATCTAGATTGTTGAGCTGATCCCTAGCATCTTGGAGGGGGTAGTCAATACAATAAAATGAGTAGGGCTGTCTATGGGGTATAATTGATACCAAATGTTGACCATTGCACCACTCATTGCACCACTTTTTTTTTGTTATTGTCTGCAATGCAAGAAGAGATCCAATATTTAGACATGTGATGGATCAAAATACAATAAATTGTACCTTATATTTTTTATATCTTTATGAAACTGTTTATGAATGAAATGTATGGTTTATATATTATTTTTGTATGTTGTAATTTAATATTGATTTACTATTACTTACTTTAGCCAAGTAAACAGATTTTTAAGTCTCTCTAGTGAATTCTTTTAGAATGGTTTGAAGTATTTTTATTTAAGGATTTACCCCTAAAATCATCAATTGATCTTAAATAAACTAATGTGTAGCAATTAATATTAATAATATTAGTCAATATAGTTCTAAGCTAATTTATTTAATGATTTCCATTGCATTCTAAATGTAAATTATTGTTTTATCATAAATATCCTGAATTGTTCCGGTTAAAAAATAAACACGAATGCAATTTAAAATTTACTATTTCTTTTAATTTTGTTATAAAGTTAACTTAATATTTTTTGCAGGATGGTAAGGCAGCCATACACTTTGCTGCAGCTAGTGCTAAAGAAGATGTAATTAAATTACTAGTACAGAAGAAAGCTGATGCTACTACACCAGGAGGGGTACAGTATACCTATATTTGATATTATTTTCTCACACGTTTTTGAATAAAGTCCTAATTAGGACTTTATTTTCCTTTTTTTTTTTGTATAATTTAAATCTTGTTTTATGTTGGTCTCTGTTGATCAAAGTAGGTGGGTGTTGGCTGACTTTTCTGTTAAATTAAATTTATAAATTTAGGCAACTGGGCCAAGGATATCAGTGTAGCTGATGTGTATTGCAGTCTATGTTTATCTCTTTCTAGCACAATTCAGACACCATTCATTCATTCACTTATTCATTCATTTATTTATCCACTCACTTTATTCATTTATAAATTTATTTGTTTATATTATATATATATTCATCCATTTACCCATTTTACTTTCATTGAATTTAAAACTTTTCCATTCATTCATCTATTTATTTTATTTATTTATTCACTAATACACACATATTTATTTATTGATTATTGTATTCATTCATTCATATTATATATATATATATATATATATATATTTTTTTTTTTTTTTACTCTTCCATCTACTCTATCAGTATAATTATTTTTTCATTTATTCATTCATTCATTCATACAATAGTCATTCGTTCAATTCATTTTTTCGTTCATTCATTTATTCATTCTTCAATTCATTTATTCATTCCTTTATTTATATATTTATCCATTTATTTAATATTTTATTCATCCATTCTTTAATCTATTTGTAGTCATTGTTACTGTAGTAAGTGTTAATATTTGCAATTAAATTTTCTGTAGCCCAAGAAACAATTGCCATTGCATATTGCTGCTTTGAGGTCAACTGGTGGTGTAGGGGTCATTCAGTTGCTGCTCCGAGTGTCTGGGAAAGAAGCAAGACTGGCAAGAGACACAGTAAGATGTTATTTTATCACAGTTACTCAGCCATTATATGATGATTATCTGCCATTGGCATTACAATTACTTTATTGTAATGATGTGATATTGAGTTCACATAGTACTTAGCTATTAACTTTTAATAATTACTATGTATTATGACGGCCATCTCATAATATGCCGCATTGTTAAATTAACTGACACAGTGTATTAAGATATACAGTAAGCAATTATTAGATGAAGCTATTATAATCTTATAATTTATTGCTACTCTCATCTGTTGTGGTCAGAAGAGAGTTATCTGGCACCAATTTACCGGGTAACTCAGACAAGAATTGACCCTTTAAAATCGAGGATACTTTGGTATACTGTGCTATATAAATGTAACTACATCACGTTTTGCAATGTAAAAGTCAATCTTGCCAGCAACAAGAAATAGACATGAAGTTAAGTAGAAAACTCTTAGTCTTTTATAAAATATATTTTTCTGACAATCTTTAAGCAGTTTTCACTAGATCATGTGATTTATTTTTATTTTTTTGCAGGATGGTATCCTGCCAATTTTTCTAGCAATAGATGGTGGCAATACTGGAATTTGTAAAGAACTTTTACTGCATCATAAAGATGAGCAACTGAAAGCAAGGAGGGGAGAAAGTGGGGACACTCTACTTCATCTTGCTTGCAGAAAAAAAGATATGGACCTCATCAAGTTATTCATAGAGAATGGAGCTCATGTAGACACATTAAATGTATGTTCCATTGTACACCTTAGTTTGCATTATTAATGAAATACCTTATGATCAAAAGAGCGCATCTCTCGATGAATAAATATGCATGATTTTTTAATACGCACTGCACCAATATTTTATTTTTGCTAGACACCACAATACAGATATACTATTTTGAGTAGACGTTGCAGTGCTTAAATGAGACTGAGAGAATATATTACCCAATTGTATTAAAAGTAGTAGATGAATGTGAGTTGATTTTTTTTTCGCTCCCCTGTGCACTTGATTTTTACGACAGCTTATTACCTATAGTGAGTCTTAGCCTTGTTTTAGGCAATTTCCCATTATAAAAAGATACTAACAATGCAACAATCCAGATAGGACTACATGCAACAAATGTACCATTTTAAAGGTCAAGAAATATATATAAGTGCTGCTCACAAACAGGTCTGTCTTCTAAATGCCTACCATAGTGAAGAAAGAAAATGTTATAAGCACTGTAACGATTACTTACTGTGTCATGTAAATTTTTAAACAGTAAAGTTTAGGTAGTCTGCAATGAAAAAATTGAATATGCATCAGCAATGAAGTCATACATTTAGCTATGTTGGTGTTTATACTACCAAGTTTAATGTTCAAGTAATTTATCACTCAGTTGTGTATTAGGGCCTGTAAAATACCTTGAAAAAATGGCCTAATAGCCTATTGTAATTCCTGGAAGTATCCAGGTAGGTCTCATTAAAGAAATAATTGGTAAGGTTTGGGAATTATTTTCTTTTCCCAAAAAAAAAAATCAATCATGCAAGGGCAGCTACATTTGATTGTGGAAACCTTTCAAATTCAAATTTTATTAAAATGATAGCTGAATAAGAAATATGTATTGCTTCTCATGCAATTTTTGATCTGATATAAGAATAAAACTGTAAATGCAGAAGTTTCCCTAATTATGGTGGCCTTATTTGTAGTGTAAACAAAGAATTTCGGTCATGGTGAAACTAGTTTAAAACAGGTCAAAACTACTATAGATGTTTGTTGTCATAGTAACACACCTATTTATCCTTGAACATTCTAGGAGGACGGTCACACACCATTGCATCTTGCGGCTTCACTTGGCGATGAGCAGATTGTGAAATATTTCTATCAAATGAAGGCAAATCCCAATATTTATGACAAGGTAGTATTTTTTGGTTTTTGAATGTTTATTGCGATAATGTTTGAGCATTATTACAACACATTATTATCATTATATTGGTGCAACAGGTTTGTATTGATTGGTGCATTAAAAGTTATTTTCAGCATCGTCATCTTAATTAATTTGAGTATTTTGTTATTCTTCTGCTATGGTATTATTATTCATGATAATAGTGGTTGACATTTAATTGCACTTTCTATATCCAACCTCTCAAATGCCTTCACATTTTGCCCTGATTATAAGAAACCATAAAAAAGTCACATATAATGTGAAAACTCTCTTTCCCCCCTGGAGATTCCAATGTAGTACAATCAGATCCTATGTGGTACAGACACTTTAACTCTTCCAATTCAATCAGGAGTCTCACAAATTTTTCTGCAAACTTATCTTCTCCAGAATAAAAAAAAAATATATCAAAATTTAAACAAAATAAACTTTAAAAATACAAAAAAAAGAGTTCTGTGTCAAATTTTGATTGTGCTTTCTGAAAAAAAAAGACTAATGATATTAATACAGGCAGCCTACGCCAACAGTTCAATTCAAGTCAAGTATACATTTATTTTCTTCTTTGATAATTTTAAAGCACAGTTAGACTTTGAATAAAAGTTTTTGGTGTGGTACATCCTTTCTCCCATTTTCCGATTCTTTATACAACCAGAAGAACAAGTAATAGCAGTGGATATAATCACAAGGCAAAGAAATATGTCCAGTTATGGCTGGGCAAAATATAATGTTTTACATGGACTCATAAGAAGAATCTCCATAAGAAGAATAACATAAGAATAATCTTTCAGATGAAGACCTTCCACCTGGAGCTGACAATAACTGGGCCACATGGATGTGTCTTAATAGACTTAGAACTGGGGTAGGCCTTTCCAAAGTCATGTTACAGAAGTGGGGGATACTCCAACAACCCTGTCATTTGTGAATGTGGAACTGAGCCTCAGACCATGCAACACCTCCTGCAGTGCTATGTGTTAGATGAAGCCTGCACCACTACAGACCTTGCAAAATACAACAGAAAGGCAAAGGAGTGTGTCCAGCTGTGGCTGGGGCAAAATTTGAAGTACATGGACTTGATAAGAAGATAAGAAGAAGCTAATACATAGTAGTTATATAAACGAAGTTGAAATTAATTTTCCTTATAACAAAAATTTTTTGATATTTTATTCACCAGCTTGACAGATCACCTCTTCACATCGCTGCAGAACTGGGTCACACAGCAGTTGTGGAAATTCTTATAGATAAATTCAAAGCATCAGTGGCAGCCCGAACAAAAGATGGAAGTACGTTAATGCATATAGCATCACAGTGCGGCCATCCGGAGACCGCCCTCATGTTTCTAAAGAAAGGTGTGCCTCTTCATATGCCTAATAAGGTAATACAATCATCTATTATTATCTTTGTTATCATTATATTTTTTTTTTTTAATTGTAGACAGTGTTGGGTGGGGGACGAAAGGAGAACATGGTAGATGACAGATATTTAAAAACTGGGGAAAGGGGCATAACCACCCTTTTTTATACCTTTTCCCCAAGTTTTTAAGTATTCAAAAATCTGTATCTCATTAATTGTTTCTCAATTTTTTTGTCAAACACCCTTTGTTTTTTCTTAGAAAAATCAGTTGCAAAACATATCAAAAAAATGTTTTTCCTCCAGAGCCTGTCTTTACAAACCTTCTCTTGTGTGTAGAAAAGTTTAGGATGCAGATTGATATGCCGTTAGATAGATGATTCTTAACTACCATACACTGGGCCGTTCTCTACTGCGATCAAAAATGATTAAAAAATATTGTCTGAATATAAGGAAGTATTATATGTATTGAAAAAAACGGGAACGTGCAGAAACGCCAAATTAATTGGTGTTTGCACGACACAAAAAATGGTGTATATCAGTCAACTATAATACCTGGGGGCCATATTTGGCTTAATGGTGTTTGGGAGAAAAATTCAAGTTGAAAGCTTCAAGGCTAACTTCTCCATGAAGGCAACAAGTTAAACCGTTCAACTCAAGAGGAATAGTTAGGGGTTATATTCACCCCACTCCAAATTACAAGCTTGAGAGAATGAAACTGAACTGATCTTCACATGACCACCCACAAATATCATTTTTTTTTTTTGAGTTGATAATGGTTCAATAGAAACACATACACTGTTTATCGTATTAAAATGTACCTAGTTAAAACTATTTAGAAATGTTGATGATTTGTGTGTGTTAGTAAACATCAAACCTGTTAGATTCTTGACTGTTGCATAAAAACATTTAAAAAAAAATTGTTTGTATCAATAAAATATCTTTATAGTTCTGATCAAGAAAAATTAAGAATAATAATGTATCAGAAGAAATATGGAAGATTATTATAACACATATAATTGATTATTTTATTAACAATTTAGTATGTATTGGCAATTTTCAAGTTCATCCCTTATTTACCCTTTTGACTTAAACTCATTAATCGTGCCCAGTGGAATGCCACCAAAAACACCTTTCAAGTTTGATGGCTAACATTGCTGATTTTGGGGTACTAAATTTTGGCCCACTTCGGTGGGTGGAATCACAAGTTATAACTTTGTAGAAAAAGAGGGACTTGGAAGGTTACATGAAGCTTGATACAGTATTAGTTTTAGTTAACTGTCTTCATCAAGACAATTTGCAATTTTAAGACTCCAATAAATTTGAGACAAACTTTTCTCCTCCTTGGAGTTCACCAGAGAATTTGTAGCATGCTTTGTAGCAATTAAAATCATTATTTATTTTTTTACAATAACCTAAATTGAATTTGTTGAACTGTAATTATACTATTTTGTGTGTAAAATGCGGGAAAGACTGATTCCACAGATGTGTACTTGAGAATAAATTTAAATTAAATCCATCTTCTTTTATGTAGGAAACCTGGTTAGTACAAGTCTAAAGGTTTTTCCACAGGGCCCCATATGTATACTAATAATGAGTCTTAGGGTACGTTCACACACATAACATAGGTTGGCATTTAACATACGCCTTTGTGTGTGAACTAGGCAGTGGCATTATTAACGCCACCCACAATACCACCTCTGTGGCATTATTAACGCTACCAGCAGACCCCAGATTAGTTAACGCCACGGAGTACATTATTTAAAACATACTATTCCCCCCATAGGTCTATATTACTATTACTAGTTTAACGCTAGCGTTAATATAGTGAACGTTGTTCGTCTGAACACTTTAGAGTTTTAATCAGTGGATTTAGCGTACGCATAAGCTACGCCAGCCTTACGCTGTGTGTAAAAATACCCTTAGAGAATGGAGTTTTTATTTAGTCGGTGAGAAAAAAAAATACTTGCTGTCACAGGAATTGAACGCAGGGTCTTGGGATTGCCACTGTAGGCAAGCATCTTTAGGACCAAGCTATTCAACTCCACTCGATAAGCATGTGATTATAATAGTCATGACTTATTTATTACTAGTGGGATCGAAAAGTTCCAAATTAACACCCTTGTGCTTTAGTGGGTTAAAGTTGATTTTTGTTCAAGTATTCGGTTTCTCTGTTGTTCCCACTATTGTACTGTTTAGTTGGCTAAAGATTAAATAACTGTAAATCAAATAAATTTATAATACCTACTGTACCTGATAAGTCCTTAAAATATAATGTGTGTTATCCTTTTTACGACACAGACACTGTTGCCGTCCTCTTTATTCTTTTTATTATTATGACCATTAAAAATAATATTATTATTATTATTATTATTATTTTTCATAGAAATAATAAACGGGACTAAATTAGGATAGGTCAATTCAAAAGGGTTTCGATACCAATATTCAAACATTACTAACTCAGGGAAATGGGTTTGTAAATGTTTGTAGGAGGTTTTTTGTGTGTGGGTGTGTAGGAACCCTTGTCAATTTCTGGGATATGTGGGACCCCAGATAATAGGTCAACATATAGGCTATAACGCAAATATATGATGTTTTTAAGGGCACATAGAAGAAACTGTTAGATTATCACTCCTGCCCACGTCAAAAATTTGGAAATATATATTTTGCCGCATCATTCATTTCAACAGCTTAAAAAAACAATGCAATTTCATGACTGGAAATACATTTTCTTCAAAAAACAATAAAATTAATTTAGTTTGTTATACAGTATTTGCAACATTCTTGCCAAATAAAAACGGTCCCTCCCTTAATTTATCAATAAAAAAAAAAAAACAATATTCTGTTATTCCAATTAAAAACAAAAACAAAACAAAACAAAAGCCCTCATCACTTTTGGGGAAAAAAAGAGTGATAATCTAATAATTTTTTCTATGTGCCCTAAGCTAGTTTGACATGCAACAGAACAGATGAAAGACAACAAAATGTATCTTGAACAAAGTTTACTTTTTCAAAGATATTTGTAAAATAAAAGTTCATTAGATAAAATTATTATCAACTTGATGGTCTCTCTCCAATTCTGTGGGAAATCGGTTTGTAAATGTTTGTAGTAGGTTTTGTGTGTGTGGGTGTACAAGGAACCTTGTCGATTTCTGGGATACTTGGGGCCCAGATTATAAGTGAACATATAGGCTATAATGTAAATATATGAGACTTTTAAGCTAGTTTGACATGCAACAAAACAGATGAAAGACTAATAAAAGGAAGTGCCTAATACAAAATATTTTTTTATGTTTCTTTAATTTTACAAATTGGATGTTTTACAGGAACATTTGAACAATACTTATTCAGTTCAGTTTCTCTTTATTGCAACAATATATATAAGTTAATGTACAATAAAAATATATTACAATGTACATACTGTACATAAAAACAACTTTGCAATGAATTAATACAATAGTAGTACAAGACTTTACATAGCAATAAATCATTAAAAGGATGCTCTACTTTAAATTGTAATGCAATGGAAAGATTAAATGAATAATAAAAAGTTGAATAAACTGTTACTTTTTGATTATTATTATTATACACCAAAAGTATCTTGAAGAAAGTTTACTTTTTCAAAGATATCTGTAAACTATAAGTTTTAAATTGGATGTTTTACAGGAATACTTGAACGATATTGATTCATTTTGAATTCTCTTTATTGCAACTATATATAAAAGTTAAATGTACAATAAAAAATAGACTACAAAGTACATACTGTACGTAAAAACAACTTTACAATGAATTAATACAATAAACAGTACGAGACTTTACATAGTATTAGAACATTAAATGGATAATCTACTTTAAATTGTGAGGCAATGAGAAAGATTAAATGAATAATAAAAAGTTGAATAAACTGTTACTTTTTGATTATTATTATTATTATGCAACAAAAGTATCTTGAAAAAAAGTTTACTTTTTCAAAGATATCTGTAAACTATAAGTTTATTAGATAAAATTATCATCAACTTACAGGTCTCCCTCCAATGAAAAACCACTCTAATTTAGGACCATCTCCAATTAAAGACCATTATTCTATGGTCCCAAATTAACAAATTTCCTTTACCTTTATTATTCTATTGAGAGACCAAAGCTGCTAAAGACCATGGGAACATTTGGTCCCAAAAATGGTTTTTAATTGGAGGGAGACCTATATTTCTAAATGACTGATAACACTATAGGATCCCCTATTTAGGGTAGACACCACCTCCCCCCTATTATGGAGACACTTTTTTGATCCAAAGAGGGTTCTACTATACCAAAAATTCTGTTTAAACTGAACAATTTAAATGTTTTTTTTTCCTCCCCCAGTCTGGTGCTGTTTGTCTGCATGCAGCTGCCAAGAGAGGCCACACGGCTGTAGTGAAGTCACTTCTACAAAAAGGTGCAATGGTCGATGCCAGAACTAAGGTAGCCCCAGTTTATCTCTGTTCGCTTATTGACAAACATGTTTCTTCCCGTTTTACTCGTTCTTCTCAATCCCTCAAACTTGTTACTCCACGAGTCAAGCATATTCGTACCGGTCAACGCTCTTTTTCTTTCTCTGCTCCTAAACTCTGGAACTCTCTGCCTCCTCAATTACGTATCATTTCTGATCCGCAATTATTCAAATCTACTCTTAAATCCTTCCTTTTCAAATAGTTCAACTTCTTTCTAATATCCTCCAGCGCCGGTGACAAGCCAGTTTTGTTTGCTTTAATAGGCGCTTTAAAAATGTGTATTATTATTATTATTATTCCTAAGCCCCTGTTCACACTATTAAATTTGATTTGAGTAAAACATGTGACATGCCTATATATTGTCATGATGACATCACAGAAATCAATTCACTGTTATTTAATATATTTTATTGTCATTTTTGTTGTAATCATCATTGTCATTATTTATTTATATTGTTGTAAAGTACTCCTGAAGCCTGTCTTACCAAAATTATAGTATTCATTTATTTCTTCATTTTATTTTTATATTTAATATTAGATCATCGATTTGATGAGTACTTGTTGGATTATGAATGCACAATAATATTTTTATTCATGTGTACAATAAGCAAGATTGTGGATTGTTTCTCCTGTTAAATTTTTTTCCAACCATCTTTAATGTGAGAAAATCATCTGTGCTTTCCATTTTAGTAACCATAGTGACACTTTAATGTAAATGAACACAAACGAAGGCTTAGTGCACTAATTAAGCTAGTATTAATGATTATCAATTTGTCCTTCATGATAAATTGTCTGCATTCCGACATTATAACAATCACTATCCCCTTTTGTTGCTAAGCGTGCAAGTTCAATCCTATCATTACCGTAAATAACTCAGCTAATGTTGAAGAATACATTATCCACATAATTTCATTATATGCTCACTAATTCCAAGATGTAACTTTTATTATTAGAACAGTACTGATAATATCACCGTGTCTAAAACCATTATATGAATACCGATCAATATTGTAGGCAGTTTTGTGTGTAATGACTGGAAAATTGGCATTGTTTATTGCATGGAAGTATAACATGACATATATATTTTATATATAGCATTATTGTTTTTATATTTTGTCATTTGTGTGCATATGATATTTTGAAATAGAATTATAAGCTAAAAACTCTTAAATTCAATATAAAAAGAAATTGGAGACTTGTTTTTTTTTTCTCTTTCCCCAATTTTTCTTAGTTATTACATTTTACAAAAAACAATTTCTTTTAAAAGATTGCAACAAAATATTAATACAAATGAGCTGCTGATAGCATGCAAGCTTATTTCATCTAACCCCTAAAACTTAATATAGATATTTCTAGGATGGCAAAAACCTCAAATATACATTTTATTATACTGTTGGTTAGATTACCCCTGTTTTTTTTTTATTCCTATGTTTCCCTGAATGGTAGGATTTCTGGCCACTGTCATACTATTTATTTGCTTTATATTTTGTTTTCTACTGTTACTGTGTTTACCCAAATAAATGTATAGACAGTATGAAAAATAAAAAAAAAAAAAAAAAAAATGAAATTGTTTTCTTTTTTTCTTTTGCAAATATTCCAGTGATAATAATCTGATCAAAAAAATTTCATTTTGTTGTGTCCAGTATTTGATTTCATCCACAGCTGTTTTTTTAATTAAAAAACATAATGTTTTGTTTTTCCTTAACATACCTATTCTGTACTTTATATTTAACTATTGTTCATTATAAAAATCACTTGAATTGTTTTCCTACTATGAAAAATTATAGTGAATCATAAATGTTTTAACAACAGGAGAATTACACAGCCCTCCATGTGGCGGTACAACATTGTAAACCACTTGTTGTACAAACGCTGCTAGGCTATGGTGCACAAGTACAGCTTCAAGGTGGCACAGCGATGGAAACGCCGTTACACATTGCAGCGAGAATCAAAGAGGGAGAGAAAGTTGCAGAAATGTTGCTCAAAAGTGGTGCTGATGTTAATGCTGTGATGGCGGTAAGAATTTATTTCGATAGTCTCCTCTATGTGTCTAAAATGTGTAGTCTACATCAACAGGAAAATGTTACCCTTGAGTTTCTGGTTTGATTCTGCTGGTGCTCTGTAGCTCTTTTCAGATGTAGCGCTAAACTGCAAGATACTGTAGTGCATGCCATATTTGGAAGAGATGTTTAGCTGTATTAACTTATGAACACTTATCTCCAAGTGCTTAGACCAACATGGGAACTCGTCTTATCCACCAACCACTCATTGGTCGACTCTTGATCAAATCAGTCTTGGGCTCCAAGCTACGACAGTAAGCCATTGGTGATAGCAGGCACTATGGTGGACAATGGAAAAAGTAGCAGTAGAAATACAATTTGTATTCCTTTATTGAAATCACAATTAGATTTAATCTGTATCCATATTGTAATAATAATGCTAGACTTGTATAGCGTATATTGTTAAGCCTTCTATGCATTTCATATGGTCATTAACCCGGTCATTGCAGTGCTCGATTTTTTACCAACTCTGCGTACAATGGCTAGTAACTGCTCCGGGCTAGTCAACCTCCCTTCCTTTTTGCCCAGTGGGCTAGTAAACAAGGCCTACAGTACCACCGGAAACTATTGCTAGAGATAAAGATCATGTGATCTTTATCTGTTTCCCACCTCGAGGTTGGGAAACCTAACCGTTCCTGCTGCACCAAACCACTTCCATTGTAGGTTATTATTACATAAAAAATATTATTTTTTGCAGAATGGTGAAACAGCTATGCATATTGCAGCTAGGTTTGGTCAACTAAAAATGATCCAAGCTCTATTGGAAGAGGGGGCAGATCCAATCTACCAATCCAAAGTAAATATAGTATATTATGTTGATGATATTATCTAATGTATATTAACCTTTTTAATGCTAGGCTAGTCATGATTAATTACATCCTTTTTTTATTACACTTGTAAATCATACATACATAAAAATTTTAGTGACATGAAATCAATTGGGTATCAATCAGCGAGTAGAAAAAAAATCCCATAATGTGATGTTTTATAACTTTACCTTCTATGATGGTATTTTATGCAGTCTAACAGGGGCCGACTGTTCCATTATTTTTGAGAGGGTATTTGTTTCATTTATAGCACAGATCCTATATACAATAGGCAACACTGTATTTTCCTAGATAAGGCAATTCAACAGAAGGATGCACATCTCGGGACATCAAAGTTTATAACTCTGGCATCGACATTCTAGGCGCATGTGTGCGTCCCTACACGCTGATCGTCACAAAAACCATAACAACCAGACCATAAACCGTCAGCGTACGTGACGAATTACACATGCGCGTGCTAGTTGCCATGATAATCGCGCGTCGTGCGCGTCACAAAGGCCTATTGATATTTTGCACTAACTTTAGACTGAAAATATATTCTTCATTTCAACATTAATTTTACCAAAATTGTGGTGAATTATCGTTCATGAGAAAAAAAATTGTCGTTCACAGAAAAAATTAATAAAGGTTCCGTATATACTCAAATGTTCGTTCTCGGCACCTTATGCCAACATTGTCAAAATGACAGATTAATGTTACATAACAACATGAAATTTTATATAATTCATAAATTTTAAATTGCTATAACATTCCATTTTCTTGGTCAATTTTCACAAATCAAATTGCAGTTTATAGAAGCATTTAACAAGCTCGCGGTAAAAAAAAATCAGATGTAACAGACATTGCGAAGTACCCAAAATTAATAAAATAAAAACTAACACCATAAAACGAATGGCACGCATAGACTAATAATTGACGGCTGTACTCGCAACTAGTATCGGATTGTCGATGCCACAGTAAAGATCAAAGGACTGTACGCACATGCTATGTTCGAGAGCGGAGATGTGCGTCCTTCTGTTGAATTACCTTGTGCGTACTAATTGATTTTCCTGGAGCATACTATTTAGCCAGCGGGCATTTTAAGGATATGACCTTCGTACACTCAGGTGTGAAGCTACATTTTGTCAGTGGGCTTGAGTGGATAGGCCTAGCTATTTACACAGATCCTGACAATTCTAATATTCATTATATAAATTATTTATCGTACCTGATCATGTACAAATTGTTTATATATCCCTCTGTTCAAGACAGTAGGCCATTACCAGTTCCAAGGTGCCGACTAAATCTAAGGCCTAGGTCTAACTACAGCAGAGTGGTATAACCCGAAAAAAAAAACATCTTAACGTTGATTTTCATGTTATTACGGCATTGCAATGTGGTTCACTTCTGATGAGTAAGCATCGAGAATACACCCCATAATTTGGTTACAATTTACGTGATTTAATTCGTAATGCCTTGAAATTGATACCACTTAATGGCTTTAACAGCTACCGACACAGTGGGGAAGCAACTATTTTAAAAAGAACGAAATAAAGAGGATAATAGGTAGGCATGTATATTTTCCCCCGATTTTTTACCATTCTCAATGATAGGGGGCGTCCTCTAAAAGCTTCGAACACTGCCTGCAATTATCCAATTAGTGAAGTATGTAGTGTTGGAGGGATAGGATCGTAGCGACTAGTGGACATCGTTCCTATCCCTTTGCATATAGGATCTGTGTTCATAGGAAGGCAAGACTTTTTTATACCTTATAAATTAGTCACCCACTAATAATGATGATTTCAAATTTTATTTTTGGCCAATTAGCACACCTGATGCCATGAAATTTCAGAAAAAAATAAAACATTTTCCTTATTTTTATTACCATTGCTGCCTTGAAATCTCCAAAAACAAGATATGTATATTTCTTACTAATTATATAAACTTAAAACAGTTAACGATCCCAATACTACACTGTTTACTGTATAATTTCATTTTTATTTGCTCCTCCATCTGGATGTTTTTGGCAAACAACTATATTTGCTAAAATAAGAAAACAAAATTTTTTTCTACTTTTATTCCACCCTCCTAAGGCGATCTTTTAAAAAATAGGTTAGCGTAACAAGGTATGAACAAAATCTCGCCTAATTGCCCATGTAGTTAATTAGTTTATCCTGGTAAGTATCACAAACATAGACTAAACAACATTACTAGTAGCTTGTTTAATCAACTGAGAAGTGGTCTTTTTTCAAATCACTAGGCAGCATTTATGTGGTTGTTTATTTGACTTTGTGGTTGTCAGGTAGATGATGGGTAGATGATGTTGAATTGGAATGGTAGCTGTTACTAAAAAACGTGGAGCCACTCCAGAGTGATCATTCCACTTATCATTGCATGAGAAGGAAACAATAATATAACATTGTTTAATAAAATTTAATATGTTATATATTAATAATTTCCCAAAGTTTTTTTTTTTGTTTTTTTTTTTGTTTTTTTTTTATGATTTTTATGAAATTGTTGTTATATATTAATAATTTCCCAAAGTTTTTTTTTTTGTTTTTTTTTTTGTTTTTTTTTTATGATTTTTATGAAATTGTTGTTTGTACAATTCTTTCAAAATTGTTATATTATAGGCCTATGCCTACAGGGAATGAGATTTTAGCCTTTGTGTTTGACTTCTTACCGTATATACTCACGTATAAAGTGACCTGCTTATAAGATGACCCCGAGTTTGGGAAGGTTTTTGGACAATTTTTGTATGTCTTGTCAGGTGTATAAGACAATCCCCTTTTCACAGTAAGAATTTATACTTTCTGCAGCTATTTATGGTCTTGATACTTCTAAAAACGGAGCCAGGTGTAGGACCACCTCCAATTAAAGACCACTATTTTGTGGTCCCAAATTAACAAGTTCCTTTTATCTTTATTATTCTAATGAGACCAATTCCAAAAACCATGGAAACCCCGGTCCTAAAAATGATCTTTAATTGGAGGGAGACCTGTAATAATGTTTTATGGGCTTTCAAATGTTAATCAGAATCTTATTTCTTAGTATTTAAAATTGTGTTTATTCATACTAACATTTAATAGGTTCATTGCAGTAATAAATTTGCATGATGTGTTTCGGACATAAGACGAACATTTCAAAAGTCAAATATTTGTTGGTCGTGTGTATAAAACAACCCCCTGTTTTCCGATCATAATTTTAAGCCTTCTCTTATACGTGAGTATATACTGTAGTATTTTTACATGTTTGACGTTTGCATTCTTATACCATTGCCATGTTGTATAAAATATTCTGATTTACTTCTACCTAATGTTGCTTAGGTAGGACCATTAGAAATAGTGAATAAGGTAAAGTAATAAATTAAACATTTTATCTTTTTACCAACCTGTCCACATTATCAAATGCTATAAATGGATTTAGCATGTTATTTTTTATGGTTACCTATATACTAATTGTATACTGTATGTGTGCATTGCATTTTACCTTCTATAACAATTTATGTATGAATGCTTTTGCGTTTGAGGATATATGTATTACAGTACTACGCTTGAGTTTTTGAAGGAAGAGCTCTGCACATGTTTAGGCATAAGCACCTAAATAAGTGTTTAAATGAATGAATTTGAGTGTGAATGAGTGAGAGATAGAACAAATGTGATTTTGAATGAGGTGAGCATGAATGAGTGCGAGATTGAATGAGTGAGAGTTTGGATGAGTTTGTGAATGAAAGGCTCACATGTTTAGGCATGAGCACCTGAATAAGTGTAGATAAATGAGTCTGAGTATGAGTATGTGTGAAAAGAGTGTGAGCATGAATGAGTGTGAGTATGAATGAGTGTGAGAATGAATGAATGAGCCAGTGCAGGTACTGTATGATGAGCATGATCGTGAGTGGGTGTGAGTATGAATGAGTGTGAGAATGAATGAATGAATGAGCCAGTGCAGGTATGAATGAGCATGAGCGCGAATGGGTGTGAGTATGAATGAGTGTGAGAATGAATGAATGAGCCAGTGCAGGTATGAATGAGTATGAGTGAGTGTGAGTATAAATTAGTGCGAGTATGAATTAGTGTATTTGTGAATGATCGCATGAATGAGTGAAGGTGTGCATGAGCGATTAAAATGAATTTGTGCGTAAATAAGTTTTACATGAATATGCATGAGTACAAGAAGTGTTTAAATGAATAAGTATAGTGTGAATGAATGAGCATGGACATGAATGGGTGTTTGTGTGAATTGGTGTGAACATGAATAAGTGAGGGTTTCCATGAGAGTGATTGTAAATGAGTGTGATTAAGTAATTTATGAATAAGTAATTCTGCACATAAATGTGTATGAGCACATGAGTGTGTAGATGAATGAGTATGAGCATGTTTGAATGTACTTGTGAATAGGACTGAAGGCCAACTCAGACAGCGTTGACCGACGCAGCCCGACCCGATTTATCGTCGGGGACAGTCTTGAGCAGTCGGGAGAAATATTAAACATGTTTAATATTCTACGACGCGAATGCCCACGATGCACACCATCGCGTCTGCATTTAACTCACACAGACCCAACGCGACAACAAATCCCGTCGGGCAGCGTCGTACTACGCTGTCTGAGTTGGCCTTAAGTGTGTATATATGCTACATGATTGTCTGAGCGTGAATAAGTGTGTGCTGGTTTAAGTCTGAATAAATATGTGAGTATGAATAAATGCGATGTGAGTGAGTGTGTGTGAATAAAGAATGTGTGGGAGAATGTCTGTATATGTCAATGAGTATTGATATGTCTGAGGGGCAGAGTGTAAGTATTTTTTGCTTAAGCATGTTGCAGTTCCTTTGTGGTCCTGATATTATGATTCTAAGCTTACATTGTTACTATTAAATATTATACTTTATGTACTATTAAATATTATATTTTTGTTGCTTATATCATTATTTATTTGAATGGAAATGTGTATTGGTACATGAAATCCAAACCAAGTGTAAACACGTATTGACTTGCATGTTGGTACTTATAATTTTATTTAATTTTATAGTACAGTTACTAAAAGGTAATGATAACCCCAGGGGTCGCATGTCACAGGAGACTCCCGGAAATCGAGATGGTCTCCTGATGATGACATAATTAATGTTGAAATATTGAATCCCGACACGATGGCGTGCATTTCGATACTTGGAGTATGAATTATACTATCTTATCTGAGATTAATCAGTGGACCTTCGATCTCCCGCACTCCCGTAACTAGACAAGAATCTCTTGGAATATAACCCATCTCCTGTAAATTCATTAAATCTGCATTTTTTTTCTATGTATTACTGATTTATTATCATTTGTCCCACAGAAGTCAGTGTTGATTGGTACCAACAAGGGCTGCATCACAAAATTAGATGTGCTATAAAAGCTCGTTTAAACATATCTCCCGAAAATGACTTCTTTCAACTTTGAACCCCTGACTAAACATTGCCACAATGCTCAAGTTTTGATGAATATTTGAAATACACAATGATTCTGATTGTGTCACAATGTTGCATTACCATAAACACAAGTTTCATAGCATAAGAGGACTACCAAAAGGTTTCCCTTTCAGAAAGTTTCAAAGCTTAAATATTCAGTGTTGATCTAAATCTAAAAATATATTTTGTTTATTATTTGCTTACTTTTTATATTGTTTTTAAAGTTCTTACCTTTTAATTTAAAATTCCAACAGGAATATATTTTCCTCACTAATTGAAAAATGTCTAAATAATACTGTTCTATATTTTTTGTTTAAGGTAAAGGTACTGTAGCCTCATATTTATTATTGAACATAGGGGAATGAGCTGTTAGCCCATCGTACTGAGCCTTGGTGTTGTTTGGTAGGGTGGTCAGTTCCTTTCCACGCCGCCTTTTTCCTCCCCATTAGTGAACCACCGTGTACCCACTTATAATCCTGGGTGGAAAGAAACAAACATAGGTAAAATGTTGTTCAAGAAGACAAACCAAATGCATTTTCGAACCCCCGACCTCAAGGATGGATGAGAGACCAACATGCAACCACTGCGCCAAACGCTCCCACATTCTTTGCCTAGACACATAAATTGGCTGGTTTTTGTTTGTTTGTTTGTTTTTTTTTTGTTTTTTTTTTGTTTTTTTTTGTAGTATATGTCTGTAAATTAGGAAAATGAGATTATTTAGATTATGTTTCTCATGGAAATTTGATAAATTATTTGAGGGATTCTTAACACATTTGCTGCTACCGACGCGTATACTCGTCCCACAAGTTGTTGCTAAGGGCGCTAGGGATGATTATGCTCGTCAGAACCATCGTAACCTTCTAGCATTTATTACTTCATTGTTACACATTGTAGAACCATTGCCTTAACGGCTGGTATTTTGGGGAAGATACATCTAGACAATAACGTGCAAATAACGTATGTATGTTTGTGTCATGCAATATACCAACCCATGCAAAAAACGAGAAAACTTGCATTTCTCAGCAATACTGCCAGTGACTCATTTCCTAATATTTTCTTGCCAGTTTATTAGACACACCATTTTGGTGATATGTTATTTGGTAAAGTTTTTAAAATAGTGTGTTTGTACATTTATATTTGTTTTGGCAAGGATTTCATTATGTCAGATAAACCACAGATAATATATGTTAAATTGAGCTTACAAACTTGGCATTCATTGGCAATATTAATAAAATTGGTCTGAAGAAACTATAAACAACTTATTACAACATAAAGCTTATTACTAAATAATTGGATAACCTCCGTAGATACACTGTATCGGCAGACACATGTCTGAGATAATTGAACGCTTCATTTGAAGATAATGAAATTTCATCATGCCTTAATTTCATGGTCCTTTATGCTTCTATTGATTTGTCCTCCAAGGTTTGCATCAGTTGGAACACGTAAATTTGGTTTACGATTATTGATCCGATTCTTTCAGCCATTAAAAAGAAACCCAAACCGTATTCGTTATTTGGAGACAACGGCTATAGACTTCAAAGTGTTATTAATACAAATTCACGTCTTAAAACCATGCCGACTGGGAAGCAGTCTCACAAAAGATAATCGTTCTTGTAATGATTTTTCATTTGTAGTTTTTTTCATAAAACTTGCTTTATGCGTGTAACAGTTTTTGCAGGACAATAATTACCTTCCTTGGATATTAGTTCAAAATGATTATGATTAATAATAATGGCACATATTGTATTTAAATATATAAGTAAAAAACTTCTCCGCTACATTATTATTTGTATTCAGTAATGACAAATCATATTAGCTTCATGTTGTTGTCATTATTAATGCACTTATTTTTTTAAAGTGCTATTGAAGTACTAATTGTAGTTAATAGATAGGAATTATTTTTTCCATTCTTTGTAGTTTTTAAATGTAGCAAATAAAGAATCCTTCAATCAATCGTTAAATTTTTGTGGTTCCATTCTAAGGGTTAGTGCACGTCGTGCTTCTACCTTACGGATGTGGTAACTACTATAAGTATGGTAGGAGAGAGGATATTAGTTTAAGAAGTAGGTTAGTGCATACGGTATCCGGAAAAGTAGGTCTCAGGTACTGAATCAAGAGTAAATATGCATCCTCAGAGAGAGATGTAAGACACAACTCTCAATTGATTATATTGATGTCTTAAATAGTATAAAAAGAAAAAAAACCCTATATTTTTTGTCCTAATATATAAAAAAATTCTATAAATATTTATAAATAGATTTATATTTAATAGCTTATGAAGCCAGTCCAGATTATCATATTTAATTTCACAAAAACATTTGACACGCCTAAATATCGTCATGTTGACATCACATCATGACCATATATAGGCACATCATCACTGGGCATACAACAGTTTTTGTCAAAGAATATTTGAGTTATTCGACAGAAGTTAAGCATATATGTATAGCATCACAATAAAATAAAGCGAGTTAAAGCCTTAGAACTGGGAATCAGCATGATTGAAGGTTGGCAAAACGTGAAGACATATTAATATTACACCAAATGTGTGAATGCCGGCGATTGCATTGTTGGTTTTGTTTAGAATGCAGCATCTGGAAAGAAGTTACTTGTCACGCACTAATAAAGTAAGCACGGTTTGACCACAGTCCAGAGAATGTTTACAAAGCCATGTCAATCACAATTATGATGTTGAGTGGGTTTGAATTTATGAAGTTAATGAAGATGATCTTAAAACTGATCTTTCTGAGACACAAAAGTCATATTTGACGAAAAACTTGGAAGCGGTTAATGAGATACAGATTTTTAAATATTTAAATACTTGGGAGGAAAAAGGCGGTAACCACCCTTTCCTCCATCATTTTCCCCCAGTTTTTAAAAATTCAAAAATCTGTATCGTTAAATTCTAATGAGTTTTCTCTTGAATATGCATTTGTGAAATTCAGTTGTACCATTATCAACATTTATTTTCCTCTGTAGCCTAGCTTTAAAACTGTTTGCACACAGTGCTAAATTTCCAGGATTGAATCTCATTCTGCGATTGAATTGACTCATGCAGATATAGATAGGCCGCAGACATATTGTGAAGGGCATTTTTGAAGATATCTAATCATTGTTATCTGAAATAACACTCACTGTTAAGGTTTCCATGACAAATATCTGTGATTTTCCAATATTTTGACATGATGTTGTCATATCACACCCATATATGGCCAACACTTTTTTTTCATAAAATTTGGTGGTGTGGACTGAGCTAAGAATGATAAATGATACTGATACAACTTTTACATTGAAAGGTCTAGGAGTGCCATTTCCGGCCATTGCAGAGGGTCCTTTTTTTTTAAATCTCGTAACGGAGGGGGAACACTCCCAAACCCTTCCCCAGCTCAGTCAGAAGGCCCTCGGATTGCAATACTCATCAAAGTTATCCTTATCTCACTCAGTCCCCATCTCCCTCCCCCTGTCTGGGAGTGCCATTTCTGGCCATGCAGAGGTCCCTATTTTTTTGTTTGTATCTCATTACGGAGGGGGATACCCTCACACAACCCCTCCCCATGCTCAGTCAGAAGGCCCTCGGATTGCAATGTGCACCAAAGTTATCCTTATCTCACTCAGCCCCAGCTTAGCCACTGCTTATGTGCTCTTTATTATAACAAACTTTAATCAGTGTTAATGCTTTATTGAGTTTTAATTTGAGTGTAAACAGAGCTTAAGCAGTATAAAATGATGCAGATGCTATGCAGTGAATCTGAAGAGGTGACTGGGGCAGACTTGATTTTGTTGTTATAAGAAACTAACTAAACCAATGTTAATGCTTTATTGAGTTTGTTTTACTGTATTAAGATTTTGTTATTGGTTTCCTCACCTGAAATATTAACAGTTTTGTTCTTGTTTGATGCTTGTTTCTTTATCATGTTTAATTCAATGAATGTATGGTAATTATCATACTTTTTAAGCAGAAAAGAAGAGAGTGATAAACTAGGATTCGTAATGTGCAAAACCCTTAGCCTACCTGACCATAGTGGCTTTGTGGTAATTTTGAATCTGATTGGATGAAGTTTTTTCACTCTCTTGGGTGTGGGAACAGCACTAGTTCTAAACACACATGTATCAGAGATCATTGTGATATTCCCTCATCTTAACCATTTGAAACAACCAAACAGGATCTCTGGAAAAGTACAATACGTTTAAATAATGATGTATATGTAAAGAGTAATCTCTAAAAATATCATGCGATAATGATCAACACGAATCGACTTGAAATATATATCATTAAGATGGCGGGCATCTTATTGATTCTGTTCCAAGAGCGTGTATCAAATTTTAATTATTACAACACATGTTCAATTATTAACGTTACTATGGATTAAACTCTCTATAAATGATTAAATTAATTCTAAATAATAGCAATATCTCTATTGATGAGCATGCATGATATTAATATTGTAATAATTTAGAGTATTGTACTTTTTTTCTCATTACATTCGTAGTACGTGTCTTATCTAGTTCATTCATGGATTTTTAATTTTTATTTTTTTCCAAGAACGGTGAAAATCCCCTTCATATAGCTGTACGCCATTGTCACTATGTTATTGTTAAGGAGTTGCTGACTTTTCTACGCATAGAAAACAATCGTGCTGATGCCGTCATGGTAGTCAATACGCAAAGTAATGTAAGTTGTTAAAACAATGGACATTGTAAAAATCAATCAACTATTTTGGGGAGCACACCAATGGTTAGTTGGTTAATATTATTATTATTATTATTATTATTATTATTATTATTATTAAAACTTTATTTTAACTATTTTGGGGAGCACGCCAATGGTTAGTTGGTTAATATTATTATTATTATTATTATTAAAACTTTATTTTTACACGGAAGGCTTGTCTCACCCAGAAGGTGTTATTCTACAAGGTCGTGTTGTCATTGAAATTGGAAAATAACAGTATAAAAAATACTAACACATAATATCACAAAAAATATAAAATTATATACAAATACGAGATAAAAAAAAAAATGAAGCATAAACCAAAAATTTTACAAAAGTGTTTTAAATATTTTAACATTATGATGCCTACCTTCCAGTTTCATAATTTTTTGTTGGATCTTGGCAAAAATGTTTTTTTTTTGTTTGTTTGTTTTTTTTTTTTGCGCAAATTAAAATTAGCACCACTTTTTTTATACCTTGTTTAGCAAACTTTTAACTTTAAAACGATTTTCAGAAAAGGGTAAAAGAATAATTATTTCTTCATTTAGCAAAAAAAAATGATGAAAACATTTTATTGACACATAAAATATTCTGAGTGTGAAAACAAGTAATAAATAGCACCTATAAGTTCTTGCTCAAGGTCCTGTCCTATGGTTATATAAATATTGCACATGTTGCAATGTAAACATTCCAGTAATAGCATTGATAAAATAATGCTTTACAATAAAATTTTAGGAAGAAATTGTTATTGGCCATTGTTGAATTCACAATACTGCTATATATCCATGACCATGTATATTGACTTTATTTCAATTCTTAATGTCAACTGTGTTTTTTTTTTTTTTCAGGAAGGGGAAACCCCATTACATTATGCTGCAGAGATCACCAAGGAGATGGCCCACTACAATGGAGAAGATGTTGACATAGTTAAGATTCTGCTAGAATATGAAGCTGACACTTATGTGTCCACTAAATTGGTATCTATTTTTTACCTCATTTTAAGAGTAACAAAAAAAAAAAATGATTTAATTAGAATGTCAGTTTGCATACTAAGCCGGTATACCAAATTATACATGCAAGGCGTTTATGAGTGAGACAGGTGATTCCGATGGTTTAGTTTCAAGGAAAATTTCTGTGACATTTACCTTTCCTTTTGGCCTTTTCATCCCATAATTTAATCACCTTCTTTAGATCCATTCCATTAAATTTTATGGTAATACATTCATTATGTTTTGTGGTAATCCTGCTAAGAAACAGACAATTGAATAAATATATGGGTACCTCAGGAGTTTTGAGTGCAAAATGTGGAATTTCCCACATAGGCATCGTTCCACTGTTGTAATAATGTGGAAAAGCGCTCTGAAAATTATGTGTAGAGCGCTATATATTAAAAAACTACATATTATTATTATTATTATTATCATTATTTATTGTTATTATTGTTATATTATTATTATTATTATTATTATTATTATTGTTATTATTATTATTGTTGTTATTATATCTGATATATTAACCTACAGTAGATTATACAATTTTAGTCCGACAGTTTTAATTGCTATCTTTATAATTGTTACCGTTAATGATACTTTTCTATTTTCAGACACAAGAGACTCCATTACACTATTGTGCTAGATCGGGTAATACACACATCTTGTTGGAAATGGTAAAATATCTTGGACAAGACTCCCAACTGGCGCTTAATAAGCAGAGTAAGGTAAGGCTAATATTAAGCATATGCAGTTATTCACCAGTAAAATGTAACTCGAATTATAAAACTCAAATTAACATATAAATGTGATATGCCCATATTTGGGTGTAATATGACATCACCATGCCCGTGAGCACATCACAGAAATTTTGTTGATATTGTGGGCATTGCATAAATGTTAAGCTCTGTCCAGACTCAAATTTTATCAAAAAACTGTTGTATGTCCATATATAGTCATAATGTGCCTATATATGGTCAAGATGTGATGTCATCATGACCATATTTAGGCATGTCACATGTTTTTTTTTCAAATAAAATTTGAAGGTGCGGACAGAGCTTTAGTCCCTGCAATCATTTTATTTTGGTGTGCATAAAAAAAAATTATTAGTACTTTGTTTTTTTTTTTCACTTTTATTTAGAATGGTTGGTCGCCACTCTTAGTAGCAAGTGAACAAGGTCATGTGGACATAGTCAAGATATTACTTTCGTATAATGCTCGAGTAGATGTCTTTGATGAGGTAAGAACTTAAAGGCAATAGATTTAATTGAGATGTTTGATAAATTTTTTGATTTACTATAATACTTCTGAAAAAGCTCTTGATTGTGATCTGATTTATTGGTAACTTGTCAAAAATATAATACTTGATTGATTGATTGATTGAGTGATTGAGAGAATGGGATCAGTGGCGTATCTAGGGGTGCGTGGCGGCGCACGCCCACCACCCCGAAAAAAAAATTACTTGTTCCCCCAGTTTACCCCCAGAAATCATGGTCAAGTAGTTAAAAATCACCTAAAATCTCCTTACTTTGCGGATTAGTGTCCCTCAACTGATCATCAAGCCTCCCCCCCCCCTATCAAGCCTCCCCCCCCCCCCACCATTTCGACTTCGTCCTCATGGAGCACCCCCATTTCACAACTTATAGATACGCCACTGGATGGGATAGACTTATTGACTGTTTAGTTATAGTATATTTAGATCCGGAATATAATATAAATTTATTTATTAATTATTGGTTTAATTATACAGATTGATTGATTATTGGCCATACCTCTGGCAATGGTTTTGATTTTGATCTGAATTGATTATTAATTTATTGATTATTTAATAAATGGTACATATTTGTTATTGATTGTTTATAATACTTATATTGATAATTTGGTTTGATAGCATTATTGATTATAACACTGATTTTGACTTCATTAGAATTGTGAACGCTAAAGAGATTATTTTTTATTACTGAGAAATATTTTATAAGATGGGATGTGAAGATTCTGTATTTTGATTAATTTTTGTGGCATAATGTTTGCTACTGTTAGCATGGTAAACCTCTACTGTGGCAAAGAGTGAACATTGAAGTAGCAGGTGTAGGCCTACTTCTGTGGCACAAGACATTCTTAATGTTATATATTACATTTTCTTGTAGCATGGTAAAGCAGCACTGCATCTTGCGTCTGAGAATGGACATAAGGAAGTAGCAGATGTTCTTCTGTGGCACAAAGCATTTGTCAATGCAAAGTCGAAGATTGGTTTAACACCACTCCATCTAGCAGCTCGAAGTGGTCACAATGACCTTGTTGAACTATTGATCCATACCCACAATGCTTCAATTGATGCACTTTCTTTGGTAACAATTTTGTTTCTCATTCTTACTTCATTAAATGTAACCATGTAACTTTCTAACTATAATAGTCCACCCAACAAATATACATGTGGTAATAATTGATTGGTATTTCCCAAGTTGGGTACTTAGTAGGGAGGTGGCACCACTGCAATAATGCTTTGGCTTTTAAATGGCATTTGAGTGTTGGAAGCTGCTACTAAATTGTGCTGAGTGGATGATTCCGGGTGAAATGGAAGCTCACCCAGCAGCAATAGCGAATAGCCTGGTTTTCATAAAATTGCTACATTGTTGCTACATTGTTTTCACTGCAATCGTTACATTGTGTAGCCGTCCCTGATGCAATTGGGAAGGGTCCCAGATTCAACCAACCAATCAGCATTGCCGAATTCTGCCTGTGTGTTCAGCGATTTTATGGAAACCAGTGCCTTCTATCATTTGATAGCGACACTATACATTTCTATATTTAGATTTACATCAAGGATTGCCCCATGTAACACTCCAAATCTAGCAATGATCATGAATGTAGCTGCTTTATTATTATCTATATTTTTTACGCTGTCAGTTAACTGCATAATTTTTATACCATTTTATTATATATATATATATATATATATATATATATATTTGATGCAATTGTTTTTTACTAAGTGTATTGAATTTGACATAGACTTATACTGGATGCTATTTCCCACACTTTCTTATCACTTGACCTATTAATAAGACCCTATTAATAGGACATTGGACCTTATTAATAGGTCCATATTCTTATCATTGATCTTTTGTTCTTTCAATTTTGTTTATTAGGATTGTTTATTTCGGCAGACTAGTGGAATGATTTGTCCACCACATTTGCATACTTTGCTGTTGTAGGGCCTCCCCCCCCATTATTTCTGTTATATAATATCGTTGTTTCTTATCCCATTTGTACAGTCTCCTGATGAAGTCCACTGTGTGGACAAAAGCTTGAGAATAAATTCCATTGTTAGTCTCAAAAGTGCTGCTGTCATTTATTTCATATTGATCATGAATAAGAAACTTTTCACTTTTGATGTGCCTCATTTATTTTCAGGCTAAGAAAACACCCCTTCATATGGCAGCTCAATTTGGACAACTAAAAGTTTGTGAGACACTCCTACAATTAAAAGCTGATTCTAACGCTACAGATAATGTAAGTATAGATTACCACAATTATGGTATCGTTATTTCAATTTTAACATAAAACACAATCAATATTTTTTATTCAAAATATCTGGAACCAATCTAGCTATTAATGAATATATGAAATAATAAAACATGTTTTTGTATATATACAAGTCAATAATTCCTGTTATTGTGTGTGTTGCAGCTATGTAATAATAGTACATCAAACATAAATAAAATTCATTTCAACTTTTTTCTCTCAATTATTACCGTACCTTTATTATTATTACACATTGTTAAATATAAAATATAGTACAGTATACATTTTCTGTCATTGTTAATTTTATTTTTTTCATCCCTCTTATTAACTTCTTTATTATAATTACATGTCATTAAACAGTACAATTTTTCTGTCATTGTTAATGTTATACTTTATTGTTATTATCTACCATGTCTTTAAACTGTTTTTATTGAATATTGCTACATGTATTTTATATGAAGTGAATAAAAATTATTATTAATATTTAACTGAGAATTATCAAATTATCTGAATCATTTGCTTAAGATGGTGAAACAACAGAGGACTTTGGAAGCTGCTATCAGTGTAAGCCTATAATAAAAGGTGTAATCACCGAAATATTGCTTTTGCCTCACAGATACCAAAATTATATATCTATATATCCATAAATTGTATGTTCACACCTGTGCTGGTACAAAAATGTTCACCTTTACACTATGTTCACACTATATCAATGTTTTATTTCACAATGTGTTAGTGATTGTGACAATGTTGCCCATATGGATATGATGTCATATTTTTTTTTCATTCCTGATAATGACATAATTAATGTTGAAAATATTGAATCCCAACATGATGGCATGCATTTCAATACTTGGAGTATGTATTATACTTTCTTATGATGTCATATCACATCACATCCGTAAATAGACGTGATGTCATATCACATCCATAAATAGACATGATGTCATATCACATCCATGCCTAGACATGGTGATGTCATATCACATTCATATACACATGATGATGTCATATCACACTCTTATAGGCATGATGATGACATATCACATCCATGCATAGACATGGTGATGTTATATCACATGTCCATATAAACATGATGATGTCACGCCACACTCATATAGACATGATGTCATATAACATCCATACATACACATGAGGATGTCATATAAACCGAAGGTTCCACTGATTATATCTCAAATAAGATAGTATAATACATACTCCTAGTATCGAAGTGCACGCCATCATGTCAGGATTCAATATTTCGACATTAATTACACCTATACATGTTTCTCCTGACGCAAATCCAGTTATTGTTTATTATTCCATCACGACAATAACAATTACTATTAATTATGTCATCATCAGGAATATGATGATGTCATATTACATCCATACATAGGTATGATGATGTCATATCAATTCCATCCATATATGGGCAAATCACAGGTATTTATCACTTGGGATAGTGTGGACAGCCCTTTTAAGTTATTCTGTCTGGTTTTAGCTTCGCTAGACCCTTAAAATGACTGGTAATCAATTTAAAGCCAGGCTTTCGGAGGAAATTTTTTTTTTTTTTTATGTAGTACAACTGATTTGTCTAAGACACAAAAAGAATATTTAAAAAAATAGCTTGTGAGTGGTTAATGAGATACGGATTTTTGAATATTTAAAAACTGGGGGAAAAAGGGTGCAACCACATTTCCCCCCAGTTTTTAAATATTCAAAAATCTGTATCTCATTAACCACTCACGAGTTTACCATCAAATATGCTTTTTTGTGTCTTAGAAAAATCAGTTGTACAACATATCAACATTTTTTTTCCTTGGGAGTCTAGCTTAAGGATTTTTCTATTATTAAAGTTATTTGGTATCTCTTAAATATTTATCATTTTAAAAGTTTTTTACATTTTACTAGACAGATTATATTTATTAGAAATGTAATTGTCAGATTGCCTTTATATGATTAATTCACTGATCTATTTATATGTGATTTAGATGTAGATTGTCTTGTCTTTGGAAAAATTTTTGTTATTCCCATTCTTTAGAAGACATTATCACCTGATTTTTTAAATTTTTTTTCAACATGTTTTTGAATAACGCGAGTTACACACGCTGAACAAATTTATCACTTTGATCGTTTTGCAATTATTATTATTCTGTTTACTTTGTTAGATATCAAGTAAAATATAGAAATGCTTCATGTTTGTATAGTATGGGATGGGGGGAAGTGTAGGAGTGAAAGCATCCCCTTTCCTGGCTTCTTTTCCCCACACCAACCATTTTCCAATTGATTGGTGTAAAGGTGTTTGACTTGGAGGAAAAAAGTAATATAATTGATGATTATCAATGAGTACGTTGTGACAGATATGGAGATGAGCTCTATATTTTACATATTATTATATTATTTTGACATCATATTATAAATATTTATATGCATGAAAGTATAAGGTGTAAATTAAAAACAAGCTACATATTCTATTATCTAGTAACCCCCTCCTTTTGCCAGTATTTCCTAGTTAATACTATTTTCTCTTGTGATAAATGTGAACAATTTTTGAAACCACATTGTCATTTCAGGCCCATAACCAGGATTGTGGACCCAAAATTTGTTTTTGGTTGGGACATTTGAAGAGTAATGTTTTACATTTATCAAAATGGAATATGGTCTTTGACAATTGCTGCAATTTATTATGCAACACCATAGGACATGTCATTCAATATTCTTAACTTTTAAGCTACCCCGATTGTATTATTCTTTCTTCTGCTTATCATTATCCTGCCCTCATAAGTATTGTTTAGTCCCATCCATTATTTTCCACATGTATTACATATTTCAATATTCTGTACATTAGTGTTTTGTCCCCAGCTATTATTTTTGCCGTCTATTCCTGGCATCTATTCATTTTCCTACCGTGATTTATAATGTTTAGTTCCCATCTATTTCACTCCAATATATTTCTGTATTTCATTATCTTTCTCTCTACACTGTTTTGTTTCTGCTAATATTTCTCCCATCCGTTCATGCAACACATTATTCTGCCGCTCATTAAAAAAAATTCTGCCTCCCTCTATTATCTCTCCGATATATTCCTGTCTTTAGTTTTCCTATCTCTAATCTATAACTGCCTATTCCAATTCATTATTTCTTCTTATTTTTTTTTTGTTTTTTTGCCTTTCAATACCCTATCCCTCATTTATAATTTTCTGCTCCAATTCATTATTCCTCCAACTATACCCAGTTTATTCCATTCCTAATAATTGCATATTCCAATTCTCTAATTATGTCTTATGGAGTACCATGGACATCAGTTCTTGATGTTTTGTCATTTTTTTTATACCAAATATTTTTTAATGGTTTCTCTGTAGCCAGATATTATGTGATGACTTATGTAGAATTAAGTTAAGAGTGTTAAAAGTGTCCGGGAAACTTGGATTACTGGATTGATTGAGTTGGTTTTCATTTTCAAGATTACCATACAAATCAAAATACACAAGGGCGGATCCAGAGAAAAATCTTGATTCGGGAGGAGGGGGGCATGTGACGAGCAAAGCATAGAGCCGGGTTGAGTCTGAGGTTTTTGTCTAGAAATGCTTGACCATAGACATGCAATTTAATAAATAAAAAAGTAGCTTGTTTTGGAGTGCTATGCTCCCCTGTTACTCTGTTTTCTTTCTTTTTTGAAGGGAGGCCCTAACCCACATCAGTGCTGGCCCAGCGGAGTAGGATTGGACCCCCACCCCCGCATTGTCCAAAAAATAATGATTTGCCTATCTAAATAACGTTATTTTGATTGCCAATCCCTAATGTTCTGGTAAAGCACAAATTGGACCATACTAAGCTCTAAAAACTCACCTTGAACCCTGCCAGGAATTTTTTTTTTATTTTGGGACCAGGACCGAGGCTCTAGTTGGCCCCTTTGATTTGCACCCCCTCCCCATCAGATATGTCGGACTTCTTGTCATATTTCTGGCGCCACCACTGACCCCCCCCCATCTCCCCCTGAATCCGCCCTGATACAGATAAAATTTATATAATGAACACTAACAGACAAACTTCAAAATGGTGCTTTCCATCAAAGCCATAAAAAGCATGATTTGTGATTGGCATAAACCACACAAAGAAAAATACATTGTCTACATACAAAGTAGGAATCCAGTAATTATGCAACTCATTTAATTGCACAAAATACTGTACATTCATTTTGACAGGAGCACTGAATGTATACATTTTAGTACTGTAGTTCCTCAGGTAGCCTACCTTGTGTATAAGCCCGCCCTCTAACTTATGTCTGATTTCTTATACCATCGTTTCCCTGGGCGAAAGCCCATGGCATAATTTGAATAAGTAGCGCAACTGACTTCCAATGTGATTAGCCTCCTTTCCAAAATCTGCTCAATATAAACAGGGTAATTCCTTGGCCCACCCTCTTTCCCTCCTACTTCCAAAATCTGCCAAATTTTGTGTTTAAAGGGGTAGGCTTACACTGGAGGAACTACAGGTGGTTGGCTTATATTAGAGGAACTATATAGCAATAGAGCACACGATCACCATTATGAATGCCAAAGGTTGACACTCTCTCTCTTTTCTATCATTTAATGATCAATTATTTTCACATTGGCACTTTTTCACAGACCATCAGAGCTTTAGATTTTGTAAGTTTGATATATTTCTTACGCTACATGTTTTGCTTGAAATCACTGTTAAACAATTTTGTAATTGTTTTGTCAAATAAATTTATATGTTTGCGATATAGTACAGTGATATGGTGTAATGCAAACATTGGTTGTTACTTCGCCAAGAAAACTTTCAAAGAATATTTTGTTTTGTAAATAAATATGTCAGTCTTGCTATAAAGGTGTCCTGTCTGCATTTTTATAATTGAAGACAATGCTTTGAAACCCTAACTTTATTGTTTTGTATTTGCTAACCTATTATATTATTCGCTGTGGATAACATGCAAACAGCAGTTATGAATCTAGAGAGGTTTGGCCAGATCTGCTAAAATTGTTAGTTTCTTTTAAAATAGGTTCAGAATTTGCTTCTGCAATTGGTAATCTCAACTTGCTTATGCTGGTCGTTCTGTGTTTATTATTTTTACTGGGGAACAATGCCCCAGCAAGAAGGGGAAGGGGATCACCCCTTGTCGACAAAGCTGAAACCCTCGTTATAAAATATCTCAGACCAGCTTAGTTCACTTGACCGTTGGGAGTCTGCCGGACAGCTTTGCCCAATGAATGCATATACACCTCAAATCCCCTTATTTTGGGAGCTAGTTCCCCTCACCTAATCATCGAGTCCCCACTTAATTCACCTTATCCCCCATCAGCTTTCCCATTTTGACTCCTATAGATGCCACTGCCCAGAATCCTTGGATTGGAAGGTGTACTACTGTCATACTATCATCAATTTCAACTAGACTATTGATATCTATGGATAGGCATTTTTAGAATTTTCCCTTTTGATATTTTCTGTCACTATCGCTTTATCTGTGTGACTTGGTTTATATTCCTAATTTGCTTTACACCAATTAATGTATATAGTTCCTAATTTGTATACATACATTAAGTCCTGTTTAGATTTTTGGTGATACAAAGCACAAGTTGCTAAACTCACTTTTGCTTTGGATTATTGTTTATTTTATATACTGGTCCCTTTCAGAGGATGTGGTTAATGATAAATATTTGTCGTAGACTAACCATGTAAGTTTGTCGGTAAAATATAACAGTTTCAAGTGCTCTATTAAATGTCTGCTTCAAAAGGGTATTTATTTATTAATCCTACATGAACACAAATTTTTAATAAAAATGAATGTAGTAATGTTGTGTAAACATTTGAAGATTTAAAAAAAATTGTACTTTACAAAAATGCAAGTACGATGTGTTGCATTAACATTGAGAGCATTCCGCCTTTGTAAATTTAGTTTTCATAACATAATTTTCTAACATTTTACATTTTTGAGTTTTTGTGAGATGGACATTACATTTTTAAGAGGGATAGGCAGTTTTTAAGTTGAAGAAGATTTACAAGAACGTGGGTGAATTCGCTTTAACAATAATAGTACAGTAATCCTTGATTGATTGATTGACATTTTCTTCTTCAGCATGGCCAGACACCGTTACATTTAGCAGCTGAGAATGACCATGCAGAGATTGTCAAACTGTTCCTTCAACACAAACCTGACCTTGTTACGATGGCAAATGTGGTAAAAAAATTTACTATTTATATACCTCTATACTGTATATTCTTGCATATAAGACAAGGTTAAAATAGCAAATTACGATCGTATAACAGGGGGTCATCTTATATACACAACACATAAACCTTTTTTATTCTTAAATCATATTTGTCTTGTACAGACGTCCGTAACATGAAAATTTACTATTGAAATGATTGTACTTACTGCTAGTACGAGGAAATGCAATTTTAAATGTATTTTCATTTTGATGAACATTTAAAAACCCATGAAATGGTATTGTTTGGAAGATTTGCCCTACATTCGGGTCTGTTTTTAGCTAGTTAAATGCAGTATCAAGACCTTAAATAGCAGCAAAGGGTGAAACAAGGGGTCGTCTTATACACCTGAGGTATCCAAATTGTCCAAAAATCTTCTTAAACTTGGGGGTTGTCTTGAATATACGGTAATATACCAGTACAGTAATATAATATTAGGTAGAGCACCTTCTTTCGAATAAAAAGTTTAAGCTGTTGGTCCTGTGTGCATTATGGCCCATATGCATGTTAAAGAACGCAGTAAACTCTTCGGAAAAGAGTTGGGGATTGTCTCTCAGTGTACTGCCCAATCACCACCAGAAGGACCCCACTGGAAATAAGTCTTCAGACTTGGACTCATTGCGTCGTACGACAAGTTCAACTCTGCTCCCTGCGAGTGGTAGACAACGCGACATTGTTTGTTGATTGATTAGCAGTGTGAAGGGGTCGTTGTTAAAGACGATCTGTTGCGTACGCGTCGTCGCATTGCGTTCTTCATAGCATTGTGTCTGTTGACGATCGTCGGGCGCTGTAAGTGCTTGACTTTAGTAGGTTATCCTCAGTGCGATTTAACAACAAAAATACTCCTATCCTATTTAGATATTTGTGGAATAACACGTTGTCTCTCCTCAACTAAGCATATTTGAATGCAAATTACCAACTTTTTTGATAGTAAATCATATGGAATACTGGGACCAGTGAACTAATGTGAAATGCATATAAAGGATCCGGCGGCGATATGTAGTAGACCAACATAATATTGTCATGAAATTTTCATCATTTCAATTACAGGATGGTTCTACGTGTGCTCATATAGCAGCTGCAAAAGGAAGTGTTGCAGTCACAAAAGAACTCCTACGCTTCAATAAAGCTGGTGTCTGCAGTGCAAGAAATAAGGTAAATATATTTAAATTATTCTTTCCTTAGGATAAGCACATTTAAAATCCTTCATTGAATCTTTTATTTTTTCATAAATAGTAAGCTTAAGAAATTTTGACAAATTATCCACTTAAATTTGTTTACACTTAGAAAAAAATGTATTGTTGCTGCATTTTCAATTAGGAGGGCTAAGTTAATATCTGGGAATTTTACTAGGTGTAGAAAAAATATCAGAAGGTAAACACACAACAGTGGAATATACCATTTTATAATGGGGTATTATCTAAGACTTATAAATGCTATCCCACACCCAGTTAATTCTACTATTGTGTTTTTCCCAATGGTGTTTATTTTTATTTAAATCTTACCACCCCATCACTGAGTTTCTGATAATACTGGAATTAGTTTTTGCATGTGACCTGCAGGCATTACACCTAGTTATAAAAAATATGTTTGGCAATATTTGTTGCAGGTGAATTTTGAAAAAAAAAATGTTTTAACTACCAGAACAAATTTTCTTTAGGCGAGACGTTTTTTTTAATTCCTTTTTTCACGTACTTATTTTTTAAAAGATCATCGGAGGAGGGTGGAATAAAAATAAAATTTTATTAGTGATTGTATAATGGGATGCTTAAAATGATTCTAACTTATATAAACAGGAAGAAATATACATATCTTATTTTTGAAGATTTCAAGGCTAAAATTTCCATTTTTCTATGGCAGCTGGTGCGCTAATTGGCCAAAAATAAAATTTTACTTTTTATTCCAAAAAACATCAATATTTTCAGTCAGCGGGTTTACTAAACAAGGTAGAAAAAAAAGTCTAGCCTTACCTAGAAAATGGATGATAATGATTGTATTAGAATTGAATGTTTTTCTTGTTATGATAACAGACAAATGACTCAACAGCATTACATCTAGCAGCAGAAGGCGGTCATACTGAGGTTGTTTCTGTTTTACTAGATGCAGGAGCGTCGCCAAATGAAGAAAATGCAGTGAGTAAATTTATGTATTAAATACATTAAATAATTTAATCATGTAATTATATTTATTGTGTTACAATATTTTAACTTGTGCATTAACACAAAACATTACATAACATTGGTGAACATTGAGGTTGAATTATGTCAGAAAATGATGTGAACACATAGTTGCAGCAATGTTGTTTGTTGGAGATTACATTATGAATATGTAAATGAGGTTAAAAAAATATGTTTTGAACACTAAAATGTAGTAATGGTATTTATAATGTTCTTATTATATGAAATTGTTGGATGGGAACATTATTAGTAATTCAGTGGCTATCTACACCAGTCTTAAACAGACTCCTAATTCATATTGGATGTTATTATCCTAATACTATCCATACATATAATAACACCAAGAATTAGGAAATGGTTGAAGACTGGTGTAACAATAGCCTATTAATATAATAATAATAATAATAATAATAATAATAATAATAATAAATTCAATGATTTTCACAGGATGGCATGACAGCGATTCATTTAGCCGCCAAATCCGGCCATGTAAAAGTTCTTGACGCTCTCAAGAATCGCATTGACTTCAAGAGCCCTAGCAGGATGACAGGCTTAGGAGCCCTACACATATCGGCACAGTACGGTCAGGTTGATTTTGTTCGTGAATTACTGCAGAAGGTTCCTGCAACAACAAAGAGTGAATCTCCATCTGGAGCAGTCAACAAAGATCTGCCGCTCAGTGATGTAAGATAATTTCTTATTGGTTGCATAGTTAACTAGTCCATTTTCAAGCCTGGGTGGCAAAAGTGCCATGGGCGCCAACAATTCTCCAGAATTGTTATTGTGCTGTCCATACTCCAGGTTACATAAATCTGCTCAGTAATTATGTATATATTTTTATTTTAGTGACTTATTGCTTCCTCATACACGTCTGCCTATTTTTCATAATGTCTTAATCGTCTTTCACCAGTGTACAGTATGTATATAGGCCTACTTAATATTTCTTTTTATTTTTAATAATAATAGAGTGGCTATAATCTCATTAAATCTGTGGGTGTACTAGGGTGTAGGTCATTTCATCCTGGGGTGAGGATGTGTGAAAATTGAGGATGCGGAACTGGGGGGGTGCGAAAATTGAGGAAGCGGTACTAAATTTCTATTCCAATGAAAATTTATTGTAAATCCAATCCAACCATTAAGATATTTTTTATATAAAATTATGTTCTTTTTTCAAAAGATGACTACAGAGAATCACAGTTTCACACTTTTTCCATGTGTTTATAAGTCATACTCAGTGTTTCACATGTTTTTTCTTGATAGAGTGGCTTGACCCCTTTACATTTGGCATCGTTCTCTGGTCATGAGGGCGTCGTTCGTCTGTTGCTGAATTCGCCGAACGTTCAGCCTGATGCACCAACATATAACACAGTAAGTCATTTGAAATTCCTTACAGATATGTCTTTATTATATGCTCTACAGTATTATAATGTTGATTTTATTCTAGGGCTCTCTCAAGATTATCAAATTTACAAAAAAACTGTTGTATGCCCATATATAGTCATATTGTGCCTATATATGGTCATGATGTGATGTCAACATGACCATATTTAGACATGTCACATGTTTTGTCAATTTTTTTTTTGATAGTCTGGACAGGGCTTTAAGTTTTTAAATCTTGGAAAAAATACAAACCAAACATTCAATAAAATTAAATTTAAGATATTTTTTTTTAACTTGTAAGTTAAAGTATTAAATTATTTATTGTTTTATTGTTACTGTATATGTTCAAATTTAAGTTCAAGTTTATTTATTTAATCACATTCGCAACTTCCATAAGAAGCTGAATTGCATTGATTTGTACAGTACCTTAAAACATCAAAGCAAAGAGAA
>NW_022687603.1:112029-125351 GCF_011630105.1 Anneissia japonica | reverse complement strand
GCTATATAAGAACGACATATTATTATTATTAATGAGGGGTGGGGGGTGTTTTCTGAAAGCATTTCGTTAGATTTAATTTAAGTTATTTGTTTCGGACCATTCAATTAAATCCTGAACATCATTATGGATTGTTGGGTTGCTATTGTAGTGACAGACTTGTCCAATGCTTAAATCATCCACATATTTCCAAACATTACAGCTTGAATTAGTAAATGAAATGAAATATACTAAAATGTTGTTTTTTTTCGTAGGGAATTATACCACTGCATTTAGCTGCACAAAGTGGACATCTGGCAGTGGCTGGCCTGTTGCTAAGCAAGTCTACAAACCAGCTTCATATAAAAGATAAAAAAGGTCGGACGTGCCTGCACATAGCAGCCGCTAATGGTCATTATGAGATGGTGGCACTTTTGTTAGGTCAAGGGTCAGACATTAACACATGCGATAAGGTACACTATTAATTGGTTACATACTAACTTTCGGTTTTTGTTTTTTTTTAATAATTATAAAATATATCAATCCTAAGAATAGGACACATGAAATTAATTATTAGTATCATGTTATTTACTATTTATATTTTACTGGTGTTTTTGTCTTTAGAGTGGTTTGACCGCTTTACACTATGCATCGAAAGTTGGATTCTTAAAAGTTGTCAAATTACTTGTTGAAAGTGGTGCATCTCCTAAGTTTGAATCAAAGGTAGGTTTCTTGTTACAGCAATAAAAACATTAGAAAAATCATCTAGTGAAAAATATAAATAAATAAATAAATGAAAAGACACTGGTAAAAAATGCTTGTATACATGCATATAATAAAGTCTGATTAAATCATAAGTTGCCCTGTCCTATGTTTACAACGGTAGAAAAGTCAAAGTTCAACATACCCGGTGTGTCAGTCAAACTACAACTGGCCAGAATAGGGCCATAAATATGTGCGTGTTCTACAAACACACATTTTGTCCTACAATCGCACGTGTGTGCGTATGCTTTTACGTTGTCGTTTGTGGGACCTTAGCCACAATATTCAAAGAACAGGGCTTAATGGAAAGGTCTATTATTTACAGGGTGACTTTTAGAATTACTGTACGTATTAATGTAGGTGACTGTACCTGTAACTGAATTTTAATTTGATCGTTCATTGCAGGATGGTAAAGTTCCAATTTGTTATGCTGCAACAGCTCAACACTACGATGTTTTGAGTTATCTCATGAAGAAAGATCTTAATTCTCAAAACCTGATGGATGATAAGAAGGTAAGTCTATGAAATCAACAGTATTTAAAAAGACAAGGTCAAATGTCAGGACTTCTACAGAACCCTAGCCAATGGCCGATATTAGAAAGACTCTTTTTGTTAATTCTAACCAAGGCAATTCAACAAAAGGACGCACATCTCGGGACATAAAAATCTGGCATCGGCGTTCTACCAAACCATAATTAACCGTCAGCATGTGAAAATTGCCCACACACGTGTTATGATAATGATCACGTGCCATAATAATTGTGCGTCATGCAGTGATTACAAAGGCTTAATGATGTTTTGCACTAACATTAGACAGAAATTATATTTGTTATTTCAACATTAATTTTACCGATATTGTGGTGTATTTTCGTTCATGAAACTCACTTCGCAGAAAAAATAAATACATTTTCAGTATCTACTCAAATGTTCGTTTTGTGGACCTTGTCACAGATTTGGCACATGAAATTTGATAGTGTGATCAAATAAGTTGCTGACTCCCAATGAAACACAATTCAAAACAATTACTTTTCACCAATTTACAACTTTTTACTAGGGAATTAAAACATCTATTGCAACTTTTCAGTAGTTGAATTTACATTTTACACAATATATAAAAATACATGTAAAAAGCGGACATATAAAACACTTAAGAATCAATCACTTAACACCAAAAAATATAACAATTACCAGGGTTAAAGTAAAAAGACAGAAACATACAGTTCAACCATCAAAAATAAAAAAAGAATTACAGAGAAACGGAATTAAACAATATTCTACCTGGGGCATTCCATGAGGAGGCTGTGCCTATTTGACTACAAATACCAGCAAAGAGTTCAGAATTGGACCATCGACGCAATGGAACGATAAATAAAAGTACTACTACAAAATAGGGGGGTGCCCTATTAGAATACGAATAGATTTTGCTTGAAACCCTTCTTTTATGAGCACACCCCTTCGTGACAGTACTTTTTGAAATAGGATATATGTTATGTTCCAGCGGAACATATATCCTACTTCTTGCAGTTCTACACTCTTTGATACCAGCCACATTCACCATCCTGAGGTTTATGCACAAATTTTAGAAGTATATTGTTATGCATTGTTAATTGGAAGGGAAACTATTGAGTTGTTTTTTTTCTTTTAAGACTAATAACCTAATTTATTATATTAAGTTAGCAATTAAATGTTAAGATTTTATTCAGATTTTCTAACTCAACACATCTTCTTTATTGACTTACTCAGACAAATATGCCCTGAGAAGCTAAAAGCAGCATGGTCACTCACAAAATCGTGAGGCCTAGAAAACAAACAAAAATTTAACTACAAGCTTCAACTGTGTAATTGTGTTGTAATTTTTTTTTTTGTACATCTTTTTCAGTTTATATTTGATCTCATGGTTTGCGGACGGTACACTCAAAATATATCGATTCAAGAATTTGTTCTGCGTTCTCCATCGCCAATTGAAATCGCGGTGCGCTTGTCACAAATTTTTGTTCAACTTTCGACAAAGGAAAAGGAGCGTACAAAAGATATTCTAGCAGCAGCTGCATTCTGCGAAGAGATTGCTGTAGATCTGTTGTCTGTTAGTACATCACTAAAAGGACCAAGCCAGTTACTGCGTTCCACTGATAATCGGGGTATGCCTTTTTTAGACGTCTTGATAGAGTGTGAGCAGAAAGAGGTTGTGTCGCATCCATCTGTTCAGCGTTACCTGTCTGTAATTTGGATGGGGGGTCTGGACTGGGCCAGCTGGAGGATTATTCTTCTGTTCTTCACGTTCATCTTTCTGCCGCCAGTTTGGATCGTGTTCTCTTTACCTCTGAAACAGCGATTCAATAGACTACCAATAATTAAGTACATGTCTTATCTAGTCTCACATATTTTCTTAATTGTCTTGCTTGTTCTAACAACAGTTTATACAGGTTACATTGAGGATTTTATTGCAAATCCAAGTTTTATTCCAAGATGGCATGAATGGCTTCTTCTTGCGTGGTTTTCAGGATTGTTAATGTCAGAAATTACAAATCCAGGTGATCGTCAAGGACTGGGGTGGATACGAGTAATAATCCTGATAATCGCGGCCATTGGCTGTACTGTACATCTTGGTATTATTGCGCCTGATAAAAAAACGAAACAAGAAGTATTTTACGCACGGAATCAGCTTTACGCATGGTGTTTGTTGCTGTCATTTGCGCAACTTCTTGAGTTTCTCTCTGTGCATCATTTGTTTGGACCATGGGGTATAATCATCCGAGATTTAATGATGGATTTGGTGAAGTTTATGGTGATTCTGTGTATTTTCCTTTTCGGTTTTATGCTTCACCTTGCAGCTGTATATCAGCCAGTTTATGAGGAAGAACCGGATAGTGAATATGGTGCCGTAACGGATGCACGTAACGTGTTGGATACATTGGAAATATTGTTTTTTTCGGTGTTTGGTTTAGTTGAGCCTGATTCACTTCCACCAGTGACAAGAAATCCATCATTTACGTTGACACTGACTAAAATAGTTTTTGGAACATACCTTATTGTGACACTAATTGTTCTAATTAACTTGTTGATTGCTATGATGAGTGATACTTATCAACGAATTCAGGCACAGTCTGACACAGAATGGAAATTTGCGAGAGCGAAATTAATTCGCAAGATGAATAAAACGTTTGCAACTCCTGCTCCTCTCAACCTCTTTACTAAAGTGATAACTTATGGAAAGCTGATGATAAAACATAGAGGTATGCCTAACTTTGTACTTTCATGTTTTTAAAAACTTTCCATTAGTTTTAATATATTATTATTATTCTTGTTAACATTAATAAGAATATGTTTTCCCCTGTTATCCAAGGTATTAATAATATTAATCAATATTATAATGGCCTCAATTTTTTCTATCAATTTTTCTCATAGCCAATTGATCTTCGTCTCTTATCCTGGAACTGCCGCTGAAAATGCCGCTATTGTATATTTCTATACCTGGCATCAGTAAATTATTAATATATAACATAGATTATATATTTGTATTCAATATATATTATATCTACATCAAGTGAGAATGTAAAACTACATGCATTAGTAATGTACTAATAATTATTTTAAATACATGAATGTTATTGCGCAGCAAAAATACTGTATACAATATTAATTTTTTTTTAGGTAAAATATGTGGACCTCAAGCACAGGCCCATTTTCAGGAAGAAGAGCATGAATTTGATGATACAATGTCCGATACACGTTCCATGGATGACCACCATCAGGGACAGAGTAGTGGGGGTATCGGAGGGTTCTTCCGCAAAGTTCGAAGAAACCCTCAAGTTGCTCCAGATAGAGGTAAAGTCATTACATTTGATGTCCTATTAAAAAAAAATTATCATATAATAAAAAAAACATTAAAATAGTCAATGAAAATAGCTCATTTAATAGGATCAAATTCATAGATTGAAACAAATAATGTTTTGGTGATTCGTTTATAAATTTTCCTTATAAAGCTAGGCACTCACTGCCTCATACAACCATCACACGACAAATCTAACTCTGCTCTCTGTGAGCGCTAGACGGCGCGATGCCGTCTGTTGATTTTTGGTGGCAGTCTTAACGAATCATTAAAAACGATCTGTTGCGCACATGTCGTCACGTTGTGTTGATAGAATCGCGTTGGTCGACGACCGTTGTGCCCACTGATTGCACGGCTTCACATGTTCAGCACAAAAATCACAAATCAGGAAATGGTTAGAGGGTGCCAAGGGGTCACCATGGCTTAGAGCCCAACACAAGGTGCAGGTATCCTCTAAACACCTGGCCAAATAAACATACAGTAAAGTACAATAAAGAGGCAAAAACGTAAACAGATTAAGATAAAATATGAAAAAGTTGCAGATAAATGATAGAAATGGGTTTCAGGATTTTATTCTGAGGCCCTTTATTTAGAGACCTTTATTTAAGGGTCTGCTATTGCTAAGAATATGTTAATGGTGTTATGAAGGAAAGAACATGTTGGAAGCTTAATACCAATTCTTTTTAGACTACAGTATATATATTCTTACAGGCGGATTAAAGAGGAGGCTCATTTAATTAATCTAAAAAGTCTGAGAGTACCATTTCCGTAATTAGCTGTGACGCCTTACAACGCGCTGTGCAACATGAAAGTATTACACAAAATGACGAAAACAAACAATTTTCATCAATTTGTTTACTTTTATTTTACATTTGTTTACACATTGCAGTTGGCCTAAAATATAAATTTATAAATATTATTATTTATTTAGCCTTTAGCTAGTAAAGCGTTCTTGGCAGCAGTGAACAAGGCTTTGCTTGGTTCATTAGCATGTTAGAGGCTACGGCTGATTTATTACATCTCATCAAAGAACATAGAATTCTAGCAAGGTAACTGCAACTTGCAAGATTCACACGTTTTACTGAAAAATTAAAAAAATATATATATTTTAATTTAGTTAGTAAATCATACTACATGTTTTAAGTCGGCATTTATATATGTCTAGCCTATAATAACTGGTACATAATGCCATGAAAAAAACATTAAATCCTGCCTCGCTAGGCTCCATCTATACGTGCGTAATAGGCCTAATACCGCAGAGTCACAACCACCACTACACACAGACACTACACACAGATGCCCACCCAACACAACACACATACAGTACATACCCTGCAGTGTTGCAGATAGAGCCAGCCTAGGCCTAAGCCCTACATGTATTTCGGGATCGATATAAAATAAACTTCATTTTTCGGAAGACTGCTTAGTACCAAAACCTATTAATTATAATTTTTTAGTATTTTTATTAAAGAACTGAAGCTTACTTGAAAGAAAAAGTATTTTTTATGCACCGATTCTGTTCCAAATCTTCGCGGCGAAAACTTGGGGCCCCATCCATTCCCAAGTGATTTCTGATTTCGTTAATTTGTTGAAATTTATTTACTCAACTGACAGCCATCTCATTGAATGAGGTCGGCACTGGATGCAGAAGATCGTAACATGGAGGATAAACACCACGGATCTAGGCCTGTCTTGCCGTGGAGTTGTTATTTTGATAAACAACTTAAATAACAACTCCCTGGCCTTGTTTATGACATTTTATGGCTGAGCGAGCGCCATAGTATATTGGCTTAAGACAAGAAATTTTGTTTCATTGCTCTATGACATCGTGGAAATCACATTTTTCGTGAAATTTTCGGGAGATATTAATAAAAATCGGGAGGGCGGGAGACGGCCTCAAAAATCGGGAGAACCCGCAAATTTTCGGGAGACTTGGGATCTCTGCTATCACCAATCACTCAAAAGATCTTTAAAATTAGGCGGAAACTTAGCGGACATTAATAACACTACCACGTACCAGTTAATTTTTCAAGTTAATTTAAGGTTTATTTCCAAAATGCATTGCAGTTATAAACTGAATTGCAACAACTGATTACAATTTACATCAAGAGATTACAAAAATATATGAAATATTGAAAACTTGTAAAAAAGTGAAATTCAACAAGATCATGAAAATATAAGTAGTAAATGCTATGAATATAGTTGAAAAATTGACACCAAAAACATTTAAAATTGAATTCATAAATCAATTGATTAAAAGATAAAATAGAGAGAAAGGGTCAAACAGAATTAAAGAGGAATGGAATTAACAGATTTTCAATACAAAAACATCAAAATAACAAAACTCCAGAGAATATATAAAATTTAAGAGCAACATTAAAATCTGAGAAAAACATCAAAATATTCAAACAGTACAAAACAAGATAAAGCATAATTTTTTTTAAATTTATAGATTAACACAAAAAGAAATCAACTAGTGACAAGACAATACAGTACATCTAAAAAGTAAAAGTTAAATGGTGTTTAGTGTTTAAAATGTTTTTCCTTTTCTTTGTGATTTGGTTTTTGGCATTTTTGCAAATGGTTGAGGATATACAAGCTTCGTTTTTCAATTATTATATACCCAGTTATCTTCACACAAGTCGACCATAAGTTGAAAATTTGTCTTTGTTTTATTGTTTGATATTAAACATTTCAAAATTACAAGTGTAGTAGATATTCTCCATACTATATAAATGGAGCATTCCACACATGATCGACAAAAACAAATGTTGACAAAGAATAGGGAGTCTAGACTCTCCATTGGTGAAATTCCTTTCCTTGGTCTCCTCTATTTTCAATTTCTGGAACTGCCACTGAATTCTCATTGTGCGTGTTAAATATTCTGTATTATGAGCATTCGTTATTCAGTTATATCACTGATATTTTGCACTATTTTTGCACTAGTTTGCAATATAAATATTCGAATATTCAGTTATATCACTGATATTTTGCACTATTTTGCAATATAAATATTCGTTATTCAGTTATATCACTGATATTTTGCACTCTTTCAGCATTTATTCAAGTACAAAACTCAGGACCAAAGCGAATAGAAGATGTAATTGACTGGCAGATGGTGGTTAGAAGATATCGTGCAATCAAGGGATTTGAAGAGGAGGACCAACGGACAAATGATAACGATGATGCTGAAGAACAACTTTCGAACTCAAAATGAAGACTTAATGGTGAAAATTTACTATCAAATAATACTAGAGCCATATACTGTATTAATATTCAACAAAATACTATTATTATACATCTATTTATAGATTAAGACCATTGTTGAAATCATAAAACTATGTGATGTAAAAATTTAATATTTTTAACATTTGACCTTTGACATTCTAAAAGTATGCCTATGAATAAAATGATTTGTTGTATTAAAGGTGAAGTTTTATTAATTGAATATTGATGAAAGCTGTTTTACTTTATTATATTGGAACAAATATGCAGTTTTCGTATTTACTGGTACTGTATGTATAGAACTGTATAAAGCAAAGCTATTGGACTGCTAATATATATTTTTGTAGGGTCATTGACATGTGAATTACTGAAGCACAGTAGTCGCTTAAATGTGTAAAATATGTAATGTACTTTAAAGTGTCATTAAGAACATAATGCCAGTTGAACAAAGAGTACAATTTAAGGTTTTAGTTGTTTTAATTGTGTAAATGTTCGGGCACCAATGTATTTGTGTTAAATGTTTAATGATACTGTATACATGTCATAGATCAGGACTTAGATCCAAACTAGATACGACCAAGCTTGCTTGTTCCCCATCATCTGTTGAACATTCTTTCTCCAAGCTTGGACCAGATATTTGGGAAAAAAAATCTTTTGTCTTCAATATGTAATTCCTCATCGCTAACTACTTTAAAAAAACAGACCTTTTTCCTAGGTAACCGGTCCATGAGTTCTGTAAAGCACATTGGTCTTTGTAAAAGCGCTATAAAAGGGAGTGAATTGTTGTTATTATTATTATTAGTAGCAATGGATGGCAAGAATGTGTTTAATTGAGCAAATGTCGTGTTCTGTGCGACACTACAGCAAAGTATATGTTGCGCGATTTTGAAAAATGAGTCGAGTGCACACTTTTAACTTCTGTTTGGTTTCAAATGAATTTCTGTTATTTTTAATCTTGAAAAGGCAAATAATTACATCATTATAGTTTGACTACGGTGAATGAATTACTCTTTGGTTTCATAAATAAAGTACGCCCTTAGAAGAAATTTTTATGTACCTTTTATTTTGAAAACAATTCTAATACAAGTAAAAATTGTACTGATTCATTTATTTTGAGTTAGGGCAATGAAAGGCCGAGAATAACATGACGCCTTGACAGTGTTACCAAATATAGGCTCCATTGTTCTACCTGTTTTCAAATTCCTTCATTCAGCTACCAAATTCATTGAACCATGCTCTAAACTAGTGTCTTGCATTGATTATGAACTGTAGGATGTAGGAGGGAAAGGTTGTATAGGGCATCAAAATAGATGTGTAAATGTTGGCAAAAATAAACTCCTTTCCAGCAGGGGTGTTATCAGAAGATGGGCCAGCTGTCAAGGAGTCAAGGGTAAAATTTGTCATGGAAAAAAAAAACTGGAATCATTTTCTAAGCCAGGAAAACTGGCATGAGAGAAGGTCATTTTCAGGCATTTGGAATTGAGAAAACCTAGGACGTTTTTTCACTTACCTCTAACCATGTGGGGCTGAGGTGCGGGTTTGCTGATTCATTAGAACCTTGGTTTTTTGATTTTTTAGCTGAATGTATTAAGATGTTTTGCTTTCAATGTCCTATGTGAATACAGTGGAACATCTATTAAACAGACACGTTTGTGACCAAAATAAATGCCTTCTTAGGACTCCCCTTTATATAAGTGTTGGCTGTTGTGTTAAAAGATATATTTTCACTTGCTTCATGACTGAATTAAAAGTGTCCTTTTATTAGGGTGTCCTTAAGTGGGTGAATTTTTTACATAGAAAGCCTTAAAAGAGCGCGTTCTGTATTTTAATGGAGATATGCATGTTTGACATGCTTATTTTTAAATAAAACTAGATGAGCTCAAAAACTCAAAAAAAACATTTAGTACTTTAAAGACAGTACATTAGCTTTCATGCACATAGTAAAATTCTTCAGGTCACCAGAAGAAGTGCACTGGTGTGCACGAAACCTAGTGTACTGTCAAACTAGTCTCTAAAGTACTAAATATTTTGAGTTTTATTTTTTTTATTTTTAAATGTATGTATAAGTGCTGGAATGTAGATACCAGCAATCAATATTGCCTTCATAAAAAGTAAATAACAAAATATTATAAAATTATGATATTGTACTTACGGTTGTAAAAATTAAAAAAACTATTATGTATATAGTGCAGTATTGTGTTTGTGTGCATTGATTCCCATTATGATGTTTACTACACACTTTATCCATTGTATTTGATACAGTATTCGCAAGGGCAACCTTATATTATAATTGCCGACTGTGACCTAACAAAGATAAAACAGTTACCTGCAATCAGTATATGCAATTTTGAATTATTCAAATTACTTATTACTATACCATAAAAATCACCAACTTGAACATTTAGTTTATTTAAGAAATTTTTACCCATTATTTTACAGCGAAAAATGATAGAAACACTTCCAGTCACTGGAAGTGTTTTATTATTTTTATTATAATTATCATCCAGGTTTAAAATCAGGGTACACATTTTTTAAATTCAGTATTTGTTATGCTGAAGTTAATTTGTATGTAAATGAAAAATGAGCAAGTTATTTTAAATTTTCTTAAAAAATTATTTTTTTTCATTTTCAAGGGGCAATACATCTTAATGTTTTCCCCAAGTATATTACTTAAACTAAGATATATCCATCAACAAATTAATTTGTGAATTCACTCCTTTGTTTAAAAATATACAGGTAGCCCAGGAGCACAGTACAGTAGATTTGAACCAGACGCCAGTATGCGTTAGGCCTATAATTTACACACCATACGAGTGCGTTCACAATGGACTTTTCTATGTGTCAATACTGACCAATAAGATTAATAACAGGGCCAGGAATAGGAATTTTCCTCAAACATAATACGTAGGTGGGCCAATTTATGAAAAAAAGGCCCTTACCCCGAATAATTCCTACAATATCTTTTTTCAACGGTTTTTGATACTAGTGTATGTCAGACTACAGGAAAGGTCCGCCAACATACCGTGTAAAATATGGTCGTGTATTGTACCAATTGAAAAGGAATTTATCCACTAGTTATTTAGAAAGAAATTTAGGCCTTTTCTAATTATTGTGGCAGAAAAAAAAAAAAAAAAAACCCTACCTTGCCTACCCTATTTTTTTGGGGGGGGGGGCTGTTATGCAATATCATTTTTTAGGGCGATTATAAGAGCTGCGTGCATCGCCTCGCCTAGTATGAGAAAATTATGAATAATTCATGAGATTTTTTACGGGGAAAAAAATTGCCTCAGCCATCTTCATACTGGGTTCCAGTCACTATTTTTTTGTCTTGGTGGAAACTATTTTAAAAAAAAATCTATTTTGGCACCAGTGGCGTTCCATATTATACTGGTTTTGTGATTACCGTACGTAGAAATCCAAGCATCCCATTCCCAGGATCAAACACCAAATTCGAAACCGGAGTATGATAGTGCGGCAGCAGTCAGTTTGTAAACGGGATTACCGAAAACGAGGAATATTTGGTATACCAAAAACGGACTTCGGTCATGTTCCAACTCCAGAGCTATAATAAATAATATGATGAAAATTACATTGGAATACATTAAAATGTTACAAAGCAATCCTTATACATAAATTTACTTTACCATGTTATCTGTAATTGGAGAATTTCAGAATTTTATTAATTTTAACAATGTGGAAAAAACACAATATTCCTGGACCAAACGAGACTATGACTTCCGGAAACATTTTTTGGAAGCTAGGGAGCCCATAATGGGAAGAACTACTAAACTTATTAGCGAATCAAATTAAAGCAGTGTCGATGATCAAAAAGATAAAAGTAAGAGTTTCTTCTTTTTTGGTAACATATCCGTCCGATCGGTACTTTGATAAGAAAGCTTTTGTAAGAAGAAAATACACAATGGGAAAAATTAAGTCGTCTAAAATTAAAAAGCAGTCCATTACAAAATCTCATAAATGGCTTATATTAATTAATATTGAAGAAGACAGTTGTACTTTATCACTGTGTCCCACTATAGCCAATTTGGCAACCATTGAACACAATGAAAAAGAACAGGATTATCTTGAAAAATAATAACAAAATATTTATAGTTTATCACTGTGTCCCACACAATATTTACTATTACTAGCCAAATATAAACAGTCCCTCCCCCTCATCAATAAAAACAAAAGCGAAATTTTGATAAGAAAGCTTTTGTAAGAAGAAATACACAATGGGAAAAATTAGGTCGTCTAAAATTAAAAAGCAGTCCATTACAAAATCTCATAAATGGCTTATATTAATTAATATTGAAGAAGACAGTTGTACTTCATCACTGTGTCCCACTATAGCCAATTTGGTAACCATTGGACACAATGAAAAATAGGATTATTTTTGAAATTATTATTATTATTATTATTATTATTATTATTATTATTATTATTATTCAACTTTATTTCACGAGGGTAGCTCTAACAGCTGCACTACAGTAGTACAGCTGACTTAAAGAGGCCCTCTAAAGAAAAACAATACATAAATATATATTAAACAAGATATTTATAGTTTATCACTGTGTCCCACTATAGCCAATTTAGGGCACTGAAAAAATTGTTAGATTTTCACTCCCCCTTCCCCTACCCACCCCCGCGGGGAAAATTCGGGAAATATTGATGCGGGAATGAAAAAACAAATTTTTTTTTTTTGCCGCATCAATTATTTTAACAGCATAACACAATGCAATTTTGTGACTTCAGATACATTTCTTTAAAAAAACTATAAAATTAAACCAGTTTTTATACAATATTTACTATTACTAGACAAATATAAACAGTCCCTCCCTCACTAATAAAAACAAAAGCGAAATAATCAATTTTTCGGATTAAAAAAAAAACGGCCTCTCTCATTGATTTTTTTTTAAACAGTGATAATCTAATAATTTTTTCTATGTGCTCTTAGCAGCCATTGAACACAATGAAAAAGAAAAGGATTAACTTAGAAAATATTAAAGACAGTTGTACTTTATCACTGTGTCCCACAGTAGCCAATTTGGCAACCATTGGACACAATGAAAAAGAATAGGATTATCTTGGAAAATATTAAACAAGATATTTATAGTTTATCACTGTGTCCCACTATAGCCAATGCAGGGCACTAAAAAAATTTTTAGGTCATTTTTAGACAGTCCCTCCCTCATCAATAAGAACAAAAGCGAAATAGTCAATTGTTCCGTTTAAAAAAAAAAACGCCTACCTCATCGACTTTTTTTTTTAAAGAGTGATAATCTAATAATCTTTTACATGTGTTCTTAGCAGCCATTGAACACAATGAAGAAGGAAATGATTAACTTCGAAAATATTAAAGAAGACAGTTGTAATTCATCACCGTGTCCCACTATAGCCAATTTGGCAACCATTGGACACAATGAAAAAGAATAGGATTATCTTGGAAAATATTAAACAAGATATTTATAGTTTATCACTGTGTCCCACTATAGCCAATATAAGGCATTGAAAAAATTATTAGATCATCACC
>NW_022687603.1:109053-111959 GCF_011630105.1 Anneissia japonica | reverse complement strand
GCCTTCCAATCCCAGGGTCCTGGGTTCAATTCCTGCCAGTTGCAGGATTTTTTCTCACGACATAAACAACTCCACTCCCTAAATCTCATATTCAGATAGTTTGTGTAAAGCATTTAGCATGTGTGTATGTTTGTCTTGTGTAAGGGATTGTCACCTCCAAGTAGGACAGTGATATATATTCGCTATTGGCAATCCTTGGCACGTGTGTTGTGTGCCTAAAGAAAGAAAAAAAATATATATATATATATTTTTTACTGTGATGTCCAATACAAAAATGGTGAGACCAAGACCAACCAAAGTGAACTGGTTCACTGAACTGAACCACTGTGTAGCAGTGCTGGTTGGCCAAGCCAAGTCTTTATTACAATATTTAATAAGGGCAAATAGAAAAATTTATTAGATTATCACTCCCGTCCGCGTCAAAAATTCAGGAAATATAGATGCAGGAATAAAAAAAAAATTTTTTTTTTTTGCCGCATCAATTATTCTAACAGCATAAAATAACAATGCAATTTTGTGACTTCAAATACATTTTCTTTAAAAAACTATAAAATTAAACCAGTTTTTATACTATATTACAACAGGCCCGGGTACAGGCCAAATATAAGTAGTCCCTCCCTCATCAATAAAAACAAAAGCGCAATAACGAATTGTTCGGATTAAAAAAAAAAAAAATCCGAAATCCGTCATCTTTTTTTTAAGGGTGATAATCTAATATTTTGAATACATTGAACACAATGAAAAAAGAAAAGGATTAACTTCGAAAATATTAAAGAAGACAGTTGTACTTCATCACTGTGTCCCACTATAGCCAATTCGGCAACCATTGGACACAATGAAAAAGAATATGATTATTTTTGAAAATATTAAACAAGATATTTATAGTTTATCACTGTGTCCCACTATAGCCAATTTAGGGCACATAGGAAAAATTATTAGATCACTACGGTATTTTTTTTAAGTGAATAGGGCGGGCCTTTTTATTTATTTATTTTAAATCGACTGCTTTTTTGTAATAGATGAGGGAGGGACTGTTTTTATTGGGCAAGAATATTGTAAATATTGTATAAAACTGGTTTAATTTTTATTGTTTTTTTAAAGAAAACGTAGGCCTATTTCCAATCACAAAATTACATTGTTTTTTATGCTGTTGAAAAAATGATGCGGCCAAGAAAAAGAAACACTTTTTAAAAATTTCCGCATCAATATTTGCCAATTTTTTTGACGTAAACTCAACCATACATATTCAAAAACAGAGTGACGAAAAGGACCTTCACGAAACTCTTAGGAGCTTTTAAAATGGAGACCCGGTGTTAAAATTAAAGTTTGTTTATACATAAAGACAGCATATAACTGCCTAACTACAAAGATACATCCCCTCTCACCCCAAACAGTCATATTTATTTGATTTACATTTATTTTGAACATTGCCATTAGGACATTGTTTAAATCCACACTGGCCTATATTTTACACTGATTGTACTGTGGGCAATACCAGAGAGGTTCATTTCCATTACATTTCTATAATACAGTGCATGACAAACGTCACTTAACCACTACTAATTCCACCTTAATTCGGAGTCGCTCAGCTCAGTCTTACATGTGTAAATGTTCGTATTGACACTGTGTTTTTACCGTACTATATCCGCATATCCCATCATGGATGAGGCTGAGGTGAGAAAATGTTAAAAATTGGGAAATTTTGATGCCGGAAAATGGTAATTTCATACATAAAAACTAGAAAAATAACTATATCCACCTGAGCCCCCTCATGTTTGAGGCTGCATGAGAAAAAGTTGGAGAATGGCACTTAAAAACTTAAAATTTATGTTGGTTATTTTTTTGACATTTGAAAAGGGGATGTCACCGGGACGCAACGGCAAAAAAATATTTTTGGCAGCGAAGAGATGCTACCAATAAACAATCAACAAACTACCGGGCTTCTGGGTTGATTTCCAATTACTACATGGCTCAACTATATTTTACTTTAGGGTTAATTTGTAAAAATCGAACACAAATCATACGACGTCACTGACAACGCCGGGGACGGCAACTCGATTTTGAGATTAATTTTCTGAATAAAGTTATACTAAATAACTTCTAATGACGACCTATTGTCTTCAGTTGTCTTTGTTGGTCATTCAACTGTCGTTTTATCTATTTTTTCGGTGATATTACCATTCTCAATAATCTATAAAACACCCACATAACAACGTCTCGTTAGATCGATCGGTGGGGACGACGGTAGGGTCAATTTTCGACGGAAGGTATCAAGATGATAAACAAGTTTCATTAGACTAAATTCTTGCTTATGCCACTGCGGTGGGGTTCCAGGGGGGCTTCACCCCCTGGCAGTCACGGATATTTGGCGAATTATGGCAAATTTTTATTACTTACTTGATAGGCATCGAGCTACTAGAATATGACTTCTTGTAGGCTGTTTTCTAATGTTGAAATCTGCTTCCCAAACCAAAAACATTTTGAATAAAACAAGAAACAAAGAGTTTGCAATGTAACCATCTAATTTACTTTCAAATCCTCTTTCTTCAAAGTGAAATTCCACATTTTGGAAATTTTGCACGAAATCTGTCAACCACGATGTCAAAGTCGAGGTTGCTTCCCCTATCGCGATGTATTCCAAGCATCATGAGGCCTCCAAACGAGCATTTGTAATAACAGAACGCAAAATATTTTTAATTAGTCTCATTGAACTATTATTATTATTATTATTGTTTATTGTTTGTTTGTTTATTTAATTTTTTCCACATACATCAAATCCGATACAAATAAACATACAATATAGGTAAAATTACTTAAATAATATAAAAATAAACATGTGTGTGAATGGAGGTCAAAGAAGTTCAAAGAACTTTAAGGCTGACCTCTCCATGTACAACATTATGATT
>NW_022687603.1:95888-108549 GCF_011630105.1 Anneissia japonica | reverse complement strand
TGTAAAAGCAGTTATTTATAAATAATGAGTTTGAAGTCAATTCGTTATTTATATATAATGAAATCAGTGAACTTATTATATATAAATAATTGTAAGTTGCTTTTCATTTATATATAATGATTTTTTACCTTTACATTTTTTTTATATATAATGTAATTAGCGAACTTAATATATACAAATAATGTTTGGTTAGCCTTTTATTATTTATATATAAAATATAAATAATGAAACGTTAACGCAATTATTTACATATAATCTTTTAGACGTAAATGCATTATATATAAATAATGGGTGATCTATTCAATTATATGTCAAATAATGAATTATATATAAATAATTGTGTTAAATAATAAATTTACATTTGGCGCCTCATACATTTGTAGCCCTAGCTATCCGAAATGAAATAGTAGACTCCAAACAGACGTAGTGCGGTTATGGAGATCGAACATGACCGAAGCCTGTTTTTGGCATACTTTATATACCTGCGAAAACAGCGTATGGTTGCATAAACGAACTTGCAGTATTGGCAGCATACAATGAATTCCTTTTGGAGCAGGATATGCTATGCTGTTTAGTTCTAGTCATTCATTCAGAGATTGAATAATTTAACACCTTACATGATGGTGGATAAAGAAAAGGGCCGTAGGCGTAAGGATTATGACCATCACTTTCAAATTTTAATGTTCGGTGGTGATAGCATTGGCAAGTCCAGTTTAGTACGTCGCTTGACTGATAATGAATTCAGCTTCGGCACATGGGCTACGATAGGTACGTAAACTTCACTATCTGGCTGAAATTTTATATTTCTCACAATTGAGGTAAAGTACTTAATAATAATAATAGTAATTTCTTTTAATATTTGTGAAAATCACTTGTATTATTGTAGTTTTAGTTTACCTGATGGTATAATTAATACGAAGTGTCTATGCTTACGCCGAGTCGTAAGCATTAGTCATAGGCTATGCTTACGCCGATCTATTGAGCATGCGCAGGGGTGACGTAAGTATTATTTCGAGGCTATGCTTAAGCGTGGTTCCCACTAGGACGTACACTCAACGCAACTGACGCAACGTAAGAATATGCTCTTCCAACAAAGTCGCACCCCCCTCTTTGCGAAAAGTTGAAATTTCGCTGTAAAGCTTGGTTGCGTCAACACAACACGTAAGAAAAGTACATGGTTCCCATTTGGCGACGTAACGACGCAGGGTGAGCGGGAAATTTAATTCGATGTCTTTGCAAAATACTGTGCCCTACTGAGAAGTGACAACATGCCGAAAAACAACGACAGAGAATTTGCAAGAATATGTATAGGCCCTACTGTATCTTTTATGGAAGCGGAAGAGAAGAATAAGACTAAACAAAGGAGACGATTTTGGGTGCGTGAAATATTTCAAAAAAGAAATTTACATGGCCAACATTCTTATTGAAAGCCACCGACCGAGAATATTTTTTCAGGTGAGTAGCCTGGCCTAGGCCTAGTAGAGTAGGAGGGCCTGGCATAGGCGGTCTAGGCCTAAGCCTACGCTAGGGCATCCTGTGAATATTTCCATTGTTGGTGCCTAGCTTTAATGAACCTCTGCAAATTAGAATCTATGAATTTTACTCATAGCCTAATGATTACATATTATTATTATTATTATATTATTATTATAAGCCTAGGTGCCAACATTATCTTTTTAATGAGTGAGGGTTTTTAAGAAGGGAAAAAGCTAGCCAGTGCAGTGGTGTAGGCCTACCTCCAGCGGAGGCCTACTGTTTTCCCCTACCCAAGCAGTCAACTCAGCCCCAATTAAACCACATTAAAACCACATTTTGGTTAAATTAAAGTATTTTAAATCGTTGCCATTGTTATTTCTTTTCCATTTACAATACATCCATATAACCATATAACAATAATAAAACCTGCATTAAATATGAATAGTAATGACATAATAATAACAATACTTAATGAGTTATATAAACATAATAATGTTTACATATTTAAATATACCTAAATAGAACCAGAACACAGTTCCTTTTCATATTTCATTTAGGTATTCTAGTATGAGTCCTGAGAGGTTCGATCACCTGTTGACTGTAATACATCTTCTGGAGGAAAAACAACAAAACTAATGAAACCAATAAGTGCTGAAGAAAGACTAATAATAATGTTGAGATACCTAGCAACTGGCGATCAACAGAGTTTGCAGTCTAACGAGAAAGTTAGAAATTGAGATTTGTAGGCCCTTATTCTGTACTACAGGACTAGACTGTTGTTTAAATCCAACGGTGAAAATTGTCCTCGAATCTCGCCAGGTAATTTTAATGAGGATACCAGACAGGAAGTGAGAAATGTTAACATATCGCAGTCGCAAAGAAAAATTCAACTTGACGTAACATGCGACGTTAGAAGAGGCTTTGCCGTTCGAGCTTGAAAAATTCAACTTATCGTAAGAATCGTAACCGGCTTATTTTGTCTGCGGCCCAGCACGATCAAGACGCGGCTGTTTTTGTCCAACTTCTCGTAACAGTCGTAAGAATCGTATGAATCGTAAGAAATTCTGAACTTTACGTCGACAGGAAACCAGGCTTTACGCCGATCTATTACTGAGCATGCACAGGGCTGGCGTAAGCATTATATAGTGGCTATGCTTACGCCGGATTGCTAGTCAACGTAAATAGTCAACTCATTGATCTGCCTACTATTTCACGTTGTCGAGGCATGAGCTTTGTCTAGTCCACGGTTTTCCAAAAGAACAGGCATCGTCATGAACTGAGGCAGACATATTAGTACATTCCCACACGAGGACCAAATTCTAGCTTACCTAGTTTCTGTAGCACTTGCCTATTTATTCTGCCTTAATTCACTTTACTCAAGTACTCCATATCATCCTTGTGTAAAAATATTTGACCTGTGCCAAGCCAGGGCTTGAAATTAACTTTTTTTCTTGGTAGCACTGCAAAAATTTTCTGGCACCCCCCAAAAAAAATTGTAGCACAAGTAATTTTTTTAGTAGCACATATTTCCCCATCCTTTTCGCATCCCCTAAGATAATAAGCACTGCGCAATATTTTATTCTTTATATTTCCTAACAAACCCCCACCCACACCTACACTGTCCCCATGGATTATTATACAAGAAAGAAGACATGAAAGAAAAAGAGAAGAGATTTTTAAAAATAAAAAAAAAAAACAAGAAAAATAATAAATAAAAAATAACAAAAGGAAGGAAAGAAAAAAAAAGAAAGAAGTAAAATGGTGGAAAGAAAATGACAATGAAAAAACTAAAAGAAAGGTAAGTATCAAAAATGAAATAAGAAAAAGGATGAAATAATATTAAAAAGAAAATAAATATTAAAGGGATAGTAAAGAAAAAAGGTGCAAGGTAAAGAATTCAACCTAACTGGAAGGAAAGGGAAAGTATTTCATGGAAAGTTTAAATTGTTAGGAATATTTCACATTTCTGTTAATTATTAACAGATATACACAATATAAAAAAGAAAAACATGAGCAGAAATAATGTGCTAGCTAAACTGTCTAGTCAATGGACTGCCACAAACTGCAGTTATTTATAAAGTGGATTGATATATTGATTATAAAATTATTAATTATTATTTCTGAAACATTAATTATATTTTCTTTACACTTTCTTTAAATTTTTCAGTATTTTTCTTCATTTGTGCAGGAAATTTCGAGAAAATAGGTCCGCAGAATGGCATTAACACTGCGAATGCCTATACATTGGTTACAATAGCCACCGGCCGACTTTACTGCAACACTTGCGCGGAAATTGGCAGACTTATTTTTAATATGTGCGGATGGGAATTTTTTCTTTATGAGATAACTCTAAATCAATTTACACATGATAATTTCAACCTAAACAGAGTTTGAGATTCCAGCTCCCCACTTGTCAAAGGACATTTAGGCTTTGTTTTAAGCCCGAAAAATTGGCATCACACAGTCGACCGGCGACACTTCTTATTTAGGTTATAATGTAGCCTAGAACATTAGGCCTGGGCCTGTACAACTTCAGCAAAGTATCTTATACCTACATATGTAACGATCTATAGTTTCATTTTCTTGTTCAATGGTTGTTTTTATGAGAATTATTTTAAAAAAAACAACAAAAAAATGGTACACCTTCCAACTTCGAAACTTCATTATTAATAGCCAGAGAACATCGTCACACTTCTAGTGTTTACAAATGTTTCGCGGAGTAGCATATCCCAAACATTGCAAGTTGCCCCGAATGATTTAATATCCCAGCATTCTGATTGGTTTACAACTTGCAATGAACTCAACATACCTTACTCGCCAGCCGGTGTAGTCGGGGCGCAAACGTGGTTTGAGATGTTACTCCGCGAAATATTTCGTAATTGGAAGGCCTGCTACCAGTTAGTTCGATGTTGTTTTGTTGTTACGTTTTTTGTTGTTTTTGTCAAAACAAGAAACATTCCTTGTAGAATTATATATTTTTTATATATCTTATAGATTAAATTAACCAATTAATTCAATTGTTGCACTTTATTAATTCCACGTTTAAAATTTAATCTTTAAATATTATAATACTAGGCCTGTCTCTTATACACATCTAGATGTGTATAAGAGACAGCTTTCTGCTTATACTTTGTTAAGAACGAAATAAATTGTTTGATAGAGGCCCATTACTAGTTGCCTATGAAATAACTCTGCTTACCGTCTACTACATTCAGTGAGAAACGTTCCCAATTCCAGGCTCCTCCTGGTAGACACAAACACCGAGTTGCCAGGCACAAAGTCATTTGACTCTTTGTACGCCGCCGATACGAACAAAAGTAGGTCAGAAGCCGACTGGCTCGTTCAGTAAATAAATGGTAGTAAAGGTGTTGCTTTCTATATTATTTCATTTAATTAGGTTTCAAAATTTGCTGTGAGGCCTATTTGTTTGTTTGTTTTTTTGTAAATTTCAAGATGTTGTTAAACTATAGCTGCTCCGTGAAGTCTGGCTGAGGTTATCATCAAAGAGTATTTTATACCCTTTGTTATCATCAGCCATGTGATTGAAGAAAGCGTAATCTTATTTCATAATGTATGAGGTTTAGGTAATTCCTTTGGTTTTCAATAAAAGATGTCTGCCTTAATACCGGTAGTACTTTGAATATAATCATCCAGATGATGCCTAATTGTATTTATTTACGATCTATTTAGAGTTAAATTTTGATTATTGCTTGATCTGGGCCGTTTACATCGTATGAGCATGACTCAATACTGTATACGATCGTTTGAAATTTCGGTACATAGTCTATTTTATGAACAAATACGTTAAGGAAACGTTCACAATTACGAGGAGAACAGGTAAGAGTAGCACTCAATAAAATAGTAAAAAATCGTGCAATCCGATGTTTTTATACCAGGCTGTACAAGTGGTAAATAATTGGGATTTGGAGGGAAACCACCTTCCTGAATTGAATTCCTTGCTGCACCTTAACAAATTAGGTCGCAAATGCGACCAGATAACCCTTAATTTCAAGCCCTGCAAGCTCTTGTACTTTCCTCATGAGTGCCGTCTGTTCATTGTGATACAGTACTTCATTGTTAGATAGGCCTATCTAGCCCAATTTATGTTGATATTGATACAATACTATATCTGAAATAATAATGGCAATATATCTATGTATGATGTGTAGAATGTTGGAGATGACCTGCCTGCTGCAGTGATATTCTGATTTTAAATCATTGTCCTGTACATTACAGTACATAATTAAAAAGCGAAATCAGAAACAAGAATTTCCCCTAGGGTGCTCTTATCTCGATCCCTCACCCCGACATTTCCAACATCTCTTGATCCGTGTCCCTATAAAATTCTTAATTTTTCTATTATATGAACAAGTACGCATACAATAATTACAAGAGAGCGTGACACAGTTTCAATCCAATTTTGTTAATATACAAAAACACTGTAGTATATTTCGGTTTAAGCACCAAGTTTTTTAACAACTGAAATGTTTGAAAGGAAACTCTCTTAAAAAATAACTTTCTTTTTCTCTACTAACTAAATGATTCAATGTGCAACAACTGTACCACGAAATATGGGCTGTACTAACTTAGCTCTGATTATTAACATGGTGAGAACCATAAATGCAGGCGTAATCGATTGCATAGAATTTTAATTCGGGGTTGAAGTTTCTTTTAGTGTGCACGTTTTTTTGGCAGAATCGATGCTACGTGAAGATCGTTTATATAAATTTATGTGATTTTCTTTCTCCCAATTCGATACAGCTTCTGACAATTTTTCATAGCTTGTGAAAGTGCCACCGAGATGCAAAGTGTCTTCATCTGCCATCTTGAAACTTCACCAAGTGCTTGCTACAGAAAAAAAATATTTGCACATGCTCAATAGGACGATTTCGTACTCACGAAGCAAGCGGCGCCCTTCAAATAGATCGGCGTAAGCATAGCCTATGATTAATGCTTACGACTCGGCGTAAGCATAGACACTTCGTAATTAATAATACTCATTGTATTGTAGTTGAAAAGAACTTAAAAATAGTTGCCATGACTACTATTATATCACAATTAAAGAATCATACCAAAGTTTATTCAACCAATTAACCAACTAGAGGTAAAGTCTATTTTTGTGATAAAGTCTAGTATTTGTGATCCTGGGTCTAACTTTGACTAAATAAAAGCTTAAACTAGTTATCATCATGTACTAATGTTTATAACTGTGATGATTTAAATATACGCCGTGGCTAGAGATATGGTACCGTATCGGAACTTCCGATTCCTAAAGGTACGGTAAATGATATTACGTCATGATTAGCCAATAGAAACGCCGATACATGCGTGGCGTCATTCAGTGCACTGCTGCTGCAAGAATAGTGAGTGTGTGTTGGCAACATCGAAGATAAGAAATTTTCGTTCGCGGGTGTTGTTGACAAGCCTGAGGCCCTATAGCAATTAAAAATGATAGCAGTTTTGCTAGATTTGGCGACATCAAACGAGAATAAAGTATTTTAATAGTAGCAGCCATGCCTAGCCCTTAGCTACCCCTGCCTTAGCTAAAACCTAGCGAAGCCGGAGGGCCTAGCTAGAGAGTAGTAGCCGGCCTAGTATACCTAAACTAGCTATGCCTAGGTAGATAGGCCTGCCTGAACATCTCTAGGCCTAGGTGCGACCTTTCCTTGTTGTTACTGCCTATCGTAGGCCCTCACCCTAGTTGAAACCTGGCTATGAATTTAATTTAATAGGAAGTTAAAAAAGGGGAAAAAATTGATCGCCCAAAATGCTTCAGAGGTTGCGTCTGTCTAGAAAACAAATATTTCGCGGACATCCCCTTAAGGCGATGTTATTTCGATCGGCCCCATTTTCGGTTCCCCTGTCGGACATCTCATGATCGGCTCCTGCCGGCAGGGGCCCAGTCCATAGACGGTAAATGAAATATTAAAGCTTAAACAAAGTTGAATATTTTTTTTTTTTTTAATCGGAACCATAGACGAGAGGTGAACACACGCGTACACATTCACTGCCATGGCATGTGTGTGCACCTAAAAAATAGCCAGTCTAATCTTATCTTCTGAACTATACTTTGCAGTTCCTGAAGACGGCGTACAAAGGATGTCTGCTTCAACCTAAAGAGTACTGGGAACCTGTTTGTGGGTGTTTCTTTCCGATTTTTATAGTTAGTTTCTATGCAACAATACCGTAGGCCTTGTGAGTGAAATTTCCGGCTTACTTATATCAAAAGAGGCCTGAAACAGCCATTAACATTGTAGGCCTATAAATTTTATTTAAACTATACATTTTACTATTGTGTATTCTATAAACATGCCTAATAAAAATATGTATCGACAATGTAAATACAACAAACAAGAATATACAAACCATGTGCCTGCTTCACCTCAACATAATCGTTGAAAACGTTCTTTCCTCAAATTATACTGTAGTTAATAATTTCTTTAGTTAATGTCTATGCAATGAGTGATTTTGCCGGCCTTATGAATACAATAATATATTTACTTTATTTTCATTATCACATCATTCAGTATATTTTAATTTATTTTATATTGGCCTATGTATTGTTATAAATAGAGCATTTGGTAATGTAAATGGAGATGCACAAAAAAAAAACTTATGACAAACTAATCCGCTAAATTAACTATAACCCTACTTATTTTATAAATCTAAATTTTATTGAAGCATTTATAGACATGATCCAAATATATATCGTATGGAAACGATAAAAAGAAACGTGTCTCGACCAAACCAATCGACTTGCAACATTTGCGTTGTTTCTGTGAAAAGAAAGAACATCATTTGATACTGCAATGAACTCTTTAATAATAATAATAATAAATAATAATAATAATAATAATAATAAAAATACTACTAAAAAGAATTGTTAATATCTGATAATGTTGCAGTAATATAGCCTAAGTTTCATGTTTAACAAACGTTATACTGCTTAGCCACCTTGTTCGATTAAATTATTATTCGCGGCCGCACCTTCGGCGCTCCATGAACCGCTGCCGAAATGCATGACAAAAATACCAACTCAGGGCGGAATCGACTCAGGGCCGCAACGACTCTACACTTTGTAGTAGCACTACAGTAGGCCTAGTAGTACGCCTATAATAGGCCCCTAGGCGGGTATTCGGGCTAGGCCCTAGGCCTAGCCTTAGTAGAACATTGGTAGACCATAAAATACGCAAGAACAACAGAAAGGATTTTTATCTCAAACATTGCGATAAGCCCCAATCGAAATACATGAAATGGGCCTAAAGTTTTATGACATAAATTTGATCGTAACTGTTCGCGCCACACGTTTCTCATGATCGCGACGTCGACTTTGCAAAAAAGCCAAAATCGCGTCGGTCATTTTTCTATTTGTATTAATTATTCTTGTAATTTTATGTGTATTTTCGTATGGTCCTGTAGTAATTGTGCAGGACCATTGTTTTGTAATAAAATCTACGTCTTAAAAATAGAATAGAATAAATGAATAAACTACAGTTAGGACTACAGTACATGTTTAATTTGAAACAGGTATTTTACGTGTAATTGTATTGTTGTGAACCATGGTCATACTAATGAGTCAAACTTGTACAGTGTATGATCAGGTATGATAGCAGCCCTACAGTATGTCAAGGGTCAGATCAAAAGATGCTGTGTTTGTCATCGTACAGTAAAAACTACTGCACCGGTAGTTGACATACCAAGGAAGTGCACTTTAATACTGTACTACAGTAAAGTAATACCAAAAATGTACTAATCTACTGGGGATACATTATTCTAAAGATTTACTCAGCTATACTGAGGGGTACAGATGCTATAGTAAGGGGTATTATATCATAGGTTGTATTTGCATACATCGATTTCAGGCATCTGATTGAGAAAGAAAGTATATTTTTTATAGTTTTGTACCCTTTTTTGTAATATATAAGGTTTTAAGGCATGAGAGTGAATTTCCATCCATATTCTCAAAATGTTCACACCTCTCTCGCGCACCCCCTACGGCAAAATCATGTATCCGCCCCAGTGAAGTTAGTAACTTGTATGTCATCAAGGAGATTTGTTAGAATACATGTATGCATGTATTTTCCCACGTTAATATATAAATAAGTCTCTTCAAATTATTTTTTCTGATCTTTGGAAACATTACAAGTTAAAACTGTTCTCTATTCCAGTGGGAGTATTACATGCACAAAATGTACATAGAAAAATGACAGGTACTGTAGTAGGCCTATTCATGTTTTAGGACAGTGATGTACTCACGTAGGTGAATGAGCAATTTATAGATTGTGCCTTGCACAAGGGCATCACAATGGAAAGCGTGGGCTTGAAATCCCCAACCTTGTGGTGGAGAGAGCAAATTGCAAATGCTGAGCAAACTGCTTCCTACACTACCATCTTCTTGCTACTTACTATCTTTTGGACCCCATTGGAAAGAGACTGGGCTCCGACCTAATGGATGCTCATTAATTTTTAAGTTTCTTTTCCACAAATCATTTTGTATCTTATTTTGTACTATACGTGTTTAGCACCAAATAAGTTCAATCAATCAGTCAATCAGTACTCAAGCCTCGAATCTAACCAACCACCATGGCCAGTGCCTCCGGTGCACTCCCAATTGGCTTGTATGCCCCCAAAAAATTACCTCAGTTGAGGCCATATAGTATAGCCTTAGTGCCCAAAGAAGGCAGTAATACATTATAAGTGTTATTTTGTGATACACTGGCCTTGATGCCCTTTTTATATCGTAAGCAGGCCCGTAGCCGCTATCCAGGGGTGGGGGGGGGGGGGTTATTGTTCGGGAGAACCCCCCCTTTTCTAGCGAAACCCCCTGTTTTCTAGCGAACCCCCTCGAATTTTTGAATGAGTCCCACTCGGACGGAATGTCTGTTTTTAACTTTACCTAGCATTAAATCAAAATTTAGCACCTAATTCATTATTTGGTCACCCGTTTTTAAATTGTAGACTGCGATACAAGCCTACATTCATAGAATATATCTCAGAAGTTCGGAGATTTAAATTGAACGCAACTCCAGCAAACCATGACTTTACGATGGCACACATCAGAATGGCAAACATCAATAAAAACCCGGCTGCCGTCTCAACTTTCACTGGCCTTTGGCTGATGTTTGTAAGAAATGTACCAACCGTTAACGAAACCGGTCGCCGTCTACCTAGAGTAAATGGTGCCACAAAAAGTTTTGCGACTTAATCCACCAAATGCAGATAAAGTTTTGCGACGTACTTAATCACCTGATTGTGGATTGTGTGGTTAGTAAATTCCATAGCCATACTGTCCATAACGCACACTAAACTATGTGCTGTTGGAGCATTTTGGGGAAATTCTCTCCTTTTTTTCATCCCAAACAAAATATAATTAATAAATCAACATGGTCCATCTCAGTCATCATAGCCATTTTTTTCCCCCATATGAAACATTTGCATGAAACTTCACTCGGGCCATCTCGGTTTGACTCGAGTGAGTACGATACGAGGAACAAGAGCAGACACTTCGCAATGTCGTGACGCTCGAGTTTTACTATTATTGCTCTTTCTATGTTTAACTACGGTAGGCCTATGAAATCTCACGGGCTTATGGGATGTACGTATGTAACTAACTGTGACCTTCTTGGATGTTATTAAATGTTAGTATATTATCTACAATTGAACAACAACAGCTCGTACCTCCTGTTATAAAGTGTAGATAGGTACAGTAATACCAAAGGCTAGAGAGAAAGAGGCCTAACACAGGCGAGGTCTTACCTGGCCCTAGCTCCTTAAACTAGGCCTAGGGTCATAGGCTGACACCAACATACTGACATTGACTGAAATTTTGGGGGAAAAAATAGGACAAAATTGAAGCATGAAATGAAAAATAGAGTGCATAAGAGAAATATTATTAAATAAATAATATACATTCCGGCTTTATTGAACTTGTCCAAACTATCATTGTAATGTAATTAATGTTAAATAATAATAATAATAATAATAATAATAATAATAATAATCATTTCAGCATTAATTACCTTGGCCTAAGATAACCTACAGATACCGTACTAGGCCTATAAATAATAATCGCCCAAGGGGAATATCTTTTGTGTTATTTCCCCTTAACGTCGTTTTTTTTTATTGTTCTCTAATTTCTCCATTGTCTAAGTTCCCCATAAGGTACAGGTAATAATAATAATAATTAATAATAATAATAATAATAATAATAATAATAATAATAATTTCAGCATTAATTACCTTGGCCCAAGGCTTGTAATGAAGAACCCACAGATACTATTAGTATTTACTAGGCCTATAAATAATAAATAGCCCAAGGGGAATATCTTTTGTGTTATTTCCCCTTAACGTCGTTTTTTAAATTGTTCTCTATAATTCCTCCATTGTCTAAGTTCCCCTTAACGTACAGGTAATAATAATTAACTTGGTCCAGCCTTGTAATCAAGAACCTGCCGATTACTATGCCTAATATTAATAACTAGCTCATTTTTACATTCATTTGGTGCTCTGCCATTTTGGCAGGTCTTATGATGGCATCCAGTATTTTAGAGCTGCCTATTCTCAGCTCTTCTCTTGAAAATAACTGTCACCCTGTTTCATTTGGTGAAGAAAAACGCGCTTTTCCTTTTACTCTTTGTGCTTTTCCCAGAAAGCATTTTAGTATTTAGTAGGCCTAGGTAATTATGCAAAACCCAGGCCTAATTAAAAAATTAAAATTGTCATAGTATGTAACTCAAGTTAAAATAACACTTTTCATTACTCGTGCAGCTTAATCAAATATTATATGTCATTTTAAACGACCCATACGCCTTTTTCACGAATCGGTAGACATCTTGAAGTGATGACAAACATTGCGAATCAGCGGTGCGTAACCAACAGAAATAAGATAAGCTTTTGGGCTGATTTTCAGACAGCATGTTATTTAAAAAATCATAACTCCATAACGGGGCGTTGTATCCAAAAAGTGTTTCCAGGAAAATGTTCTTAAAAGACCAGTCTACACCACTATATGATTGAAAAAAAATTTAAAAATTTTTTTGACCTCTGAAATCAAGATTGAAAAAGAAAAGCCTATCTTAGTAGTGTATTAAAATAGGCCAATTTTTCAATCTTGATTTCAGAGGTCAAAAAAATTTTTCAATTTTTTAAAAATCATATAGTGGTGTAGACTAGTCTTTTAAGAACA
>NW_022687603.1:80486-95865 GCF_011630105.1 Anneissia japonica | reverse complement strand
ACCCCCATCGAGGACCTCCACCACGGGCCCCGGTCGGGCAAATCCTGGCGCCACCCCTGACTGTAACATACTTGACTCAAGCCCAAATGGATATAGTCTACACTAAACGTTTATACCAATATTGTTTTAATTGTTTATTTACCTACTTATTTACTCACTTATTTACTTACTTATTGACTTACTTATTTATTTTTTTATTCATTTATTTATATATTTATTTATTTATGTATTTATTTATTTATACATTCATTCATTCATTTATTTTATTTGTGTTTTTGTTACTTTAAACTGATTCTATAAAAAGTTAAAATTCTTTTGATTGAGCTTCCCTAGCTTCTGGAAAAAATTCTATCCGTAGCGCCACCTCATGGTCTGTTATAATAGACTCATCGGTTCCAGGCATTTTTTACATTTGATTTGTGTAAAAATAAAAAATAATAATTTCTAAAAAAAAAAAACCGAAAGTAAACATTTTTGTTTTCATCAATTTACATTTCTGAATATTTTTAATCTGTGTTTTAATGCAAACATAATCAATAACATATCTGTGATTGGTAAAAGGGTCATTCTTCGCTAATGTGCCATTTTAGAGGTTTAGAAATCATGAAAAAAAAAGTTTAACATTTGTAATTCTTTTATTACACATGTCATCATTATGCCATATAACAACTATAATAAACATTCGGCACGATAAATAGGGCATTTTAAACGTTTATTTAAGCATTCAATTTTCAGTGCTGTAACATAGCAAATATTGCAAGAATCATCTCCATCACACTTTTTGTGACGGAGATGATGATATACATATAGATGTGAATCTTAGTAAATTTAAAAGATAGATTGTATTATTTAAATATAGGATAATGCACATTGAAGAAACGGGTTTCTAACAACATAAGTGGTATCAATTACCATTTTTATTTTATAGCTGTTTCTGAGAAAAGAAAACATCAAGAAATCATCTCCGTCACACTTTGTTGTGACGGAGATGATGATATACTCATAAATGTGAATCTTAGTAAATTTAAAAGATAGATTATATTATTTAAATATAGAAAAATAAACATTGAGCTAAAAGGTTTCTAACAACATAAACCAGATCAATTATAATTGTTATTATATATTCTTTTTTGAGGAAAGAAAACACAGTAAAATTGTGATGGAAATGACTGTGACGGAGATAAGGAATTAAAGTGCCATATTAAGTGCCATATGCAGTGTGTTACAGGGTGAATGTCATGTGTACTTTGAAAATGACACAGTTCTGATCGTATATATAATTATTTTTTTCTAAAAAAATTATAAATAAAGGATATAATCTGAAGCGTTCGGAGATGATGCTGAATAAAGGTACTTTCCTAGTTGTTATTAGAAAAGCATGAATTCTTCAGCTATAGGTGGTTAAACTGTACAAGAATGGACTGTTTCTTACTGTATGGTCCCCTTCAACCAAAATGGTTTGATTCATAACTTGTTATGTCATTTTGCTAACAGTTATAATGGCATTTTAAAGTATTGTGACGGAGATGATGACAATTCAGGGACAAACTTTTTTAGTCTAAAAAAGTCAAATTTTAAGTATTTATAGATCTATTGATGTCATTTTTAATTTTAAATTTGTAAGACATCTATTGTATTCACCTTTTTGTGGTACATTTATTTATTTAAGTTATTTATTTTACAAATTATGACATTAGGAATTTTTAAGAAATCCAATTGGGAAATGCAAAGTGCGCGACTTTGGAGGCTTTTTGTTGAAAAATAAACAGCATGTTGATTACTTTTAAAATATTTAACAACTTATTTCATTAACAAATATGTTCGAGATTGCATTAACGCAATAAAAATAAAACTTCCTTTATATTTTAAAAATTTATACTACATCAAAACAGAGGGACGGGAAAATGGCACTTTACTGAAGAATGACCCAAAACAAGATAGAGACGTTAGCCAGTTGTGCGAGGTATCGGCTGAGATTTGTGGAGTACAATTCAAAAAACAACTATAGGTCTAATAATGAATTATTGTGATGTTAAATAGACAATAGCTAGGTTCACATTCAGAATTTAACGTGATCTAGTGGATCATGATCAAGCCAGTCACTTTATGTGAACCAACCAGAATCAAATAACGTGCTCAGCTTAATCACCTTATTGTGATCTAGTGGAGCATGTTGATTCATCATGATTAACCTTGGTTAATGTGATAAATTAATTCATGGGATTGAATTCAACCAATCAGCCTTCAGTTTATTAAACAGGTCCCAACCTCATTGGTTGTGCTTCTGGTAGTTTTCATGCAACACTGCACGCATTAGCATAAATAGCTGTCTCTTATACACATCTATAGATCATGATGATGGTTTCTATATGAACGGTTTTCTCTAACATGCTAAAGTTATCATGATGAATAGATCATGATAAGTTTATCACGATAGCTTATGTGAACGTACCTAATGTTAGCTATCAAAGAACGACGTTGTTTTTCATTGGGACCTTCGTCTTCAAGGCTAGGCCTATACCATCCTAGCTAGTCTAGGCCTAGAGTAGGATAAGGCTAGCGCGACATGCGGACGTTGGTACGAGTAGGTTAGTCTACAAACGTCGCCTGAAGTAATTGATTTTACCCGAAAGAAGGAAACTCCGCTTTTCAGTTGTCTTGTTTTTGACAAACAATGACCTTTCAGAGGTCAAATTGCTGTCAAGAATATGAATTGGCTGCTTTGCAGCAATTTACTGTCTGCTGTCCTCCTCTATGACATCGAAATTCGAACATACTGACGGCCCAGGTTTACCTAGCTATCGAACTAAACAGTTTTAAAACATGATCGATCTAATAATAAGGTAGGAAATAACAAAACAATAAGTTCTAACATTGTTTATTAGTAAATTGCAACATTGTTCACGTGCTGAAAGCTGGTAAACTATATTTCAATATCGTTTACACATAATTGTTTATCAGCCCGACGATCCAGCCTACGAAGTTTGCAAAGCTAATTAAAATAACAATTACCTTCGTAGTGGTTTGTAGATACGTTCAAAACATAACCTAGCAGATTACGAGAGGTTACGCGCAGATACGAAGCAGTACTGTAATTCCTGTCTGTACTGTACTTGTAAGTTCTATGTTCACGACGGTCGGCTAGCTGTTAGCGTGCCCCAAGTGCACACACAACAGCAGAACTAAAGCAGCCGACTGCCGGGTAAATAATGGCTTTCGAGCTTGGGGTTTTTACTTGAATGCTTGAATGATTTCAATGTCAATGGACAGGCCACGATTTTTTTCCGTACGAAACATTTGCATGAAACTTCACTCGGGCCATTTAAGTGCATGATAAGTGGCTAAAACAATTTTTAACATTTTAGCCAATTTTGGCTAAACAAATATCCAATTGGCTAAATTTTTTTTTATAGCTTTAGTCAATTGGCTAAACAAAAATGAAAGTTAGAGTGAACCCAGCATTCACCCAACTGTCTACTTATATCATAAACCTCTACATAAATATCTTCATAATTACAGTACAAAATATTTCAAAAAGTTACGTACACAACAAACCTTGCAACAACCATATTTCCATTAATATCACTGTCCATGACATCACACCTTTCCTAACTGTTAAGTGAACATAACAAAAAAGGTCTATGATGATGCATACAACTAACTCTTAACATGTTTTTCTTTATGCTCAATACACATAACAACACTCCACACAACCTCCACCCACCGACAGCACCTTAACATTGCCAGCTATTGTCGAGTGGGCTGTTGCATTATTGATGCTCTCGTTTCTTATTTAGCTTAAATATTTTTCCGAACGCATCTTGGCGAAAGTGAAAATAAAAATAAAATTTTAATGATGAACGTAAACAGTGTAATAATGCAACTGATAAATTATTTAAATTTATATAATGGGGCCTGAGTGTGTGTTCCATATGTGCTTGATCCAGTGATCCGGGGTAATAATGTTCAGCGCATAGAGAAGTTTGATATGCGCTATATAAGTATACAATAATAATAATAATAATAAAATAACCACACTAAAACAGATGAGTCAAGGCATCACCTCATCCAGATGTCGAAACTGACAGTAACCTAGGACAGAGAAATCGACCCAAGAGAACTACTCGACCACCAGACCGCTACGGGTTTGTCAGCAGATGGCTTAAATGCTCACCCCAGATAACTTGTGTTAATGAGTCCATACATAACATTTAATTTTTTTAATTTTTTTTTTTTTTTCTAGGCCAACAGATTTGATAGTTTCCGCTTCTTTTTAATTCTTTGGTTTCCGTTTACGAATTTTCATGTCAACAAGCATTTTTTTTTCACGTTTTGTTTTTGATGGTATTTTGTGATCTATAGGGCCTACACTATAATACTTGTTTTCCTTACATTGCAACGACGGTAGACACTGTCAAAATGTTTTATTTATTTTAGTTTATTTAGTTCATGCCTTTTATTTTTAGGTTTTATTAATGGTTGACATTCTCCCTTGTGGGAAATTTCATTGTATGATACGTTTGACGCTTTTTAACTTGTTTCTTTATGTAACTGGTATTAGTTAATTTACACAGTGCTGTTAGTGATTGTAATAGTTGATTAAGTCAGCTATCCTTGTTTGTATAAACGTTGATTGAACTACGATTGCCTAGTTCGAGATTGGAATAGAATATAACGATGTTCAGTGAGACTTCTTGAGTGTACATGGGCACTCTCGCGTACCTACTTTTGGGGGAATGGCCATCCTTCATTAGTGATCCGTAAGGATAATTTTGTAATTGGTTGTCTCTAATGAATAGTTTTAATGTGTTCTACCATACGTTCATGATTTAGCTTGTAATGCTAATACAGTATTTTGATCTATAAATAATTATTAGTTTTTTAATGATTTAAGCTATCATTCACTTTTGATGAGTTGGAATGAGTGTACTTGTTAGTATTGTTGGTACTATAGTATGATATGCACTCTTTGTCAGTACAATGCTATATAATTGTCTTTGTGCTAGTGTAGCTTTTTAAGTACTGTTACTGTTTTTAAAAATTTTCTTATATTGTATAGTGAGAATGGGGGGTGAGTGTAACAGATATGCTTATTATACCCTATACCAATAGCCTGGTTCACGTCGAACTTTATCTAGATATACCCGTCTTGGAACATGATACGATAATCTCCTAATTGCGTTCGATGCCTAGTTAGAGCCAGATAAACAGCCAGCCTGGCGTTGGTGGTAGTTCGTTGAAATTGAATTAATAGCGACTAATATAGCAGAAATAGAAAAGATTGAATTGTCAATAAATAAATACAACAAATCTGATTTTATTATTAAGAAAAATATACATTATCACTTTGAAAAACGTACGCAATCGGACTTTTTAACGTTATTACTTGGTCGATGATGCAAAGGCCAAAGGTCATTGGTAATATCGACTATTCGTAAAAAGGACGTTTGCTGGGTGTTTACCCAAAATATTACAAATAGTTTCTGAAAACCAGACTAATGAGACTACTTCAATGCTGTTGTTAGCATTGTTGAAGTACGTTGTTGCCAGCCAGAAGATGATAATGGTGGTACAATACAACAAAGCTGGCTTAGATGCCTACGTTACGTAATCGTGTCCTTGTAATCCGAGCCGACTTTACCGTTAAGCAAGTTAATTTACCGTTATTCTAGTAAAGTTAAGTCACTTAACTTAAGTGACTTAATTCCTTTAACTAGCTATAATTGAGTGGTTCACGTCGAACTTTTAACTAGTTAAGTGGATGTATATATAGATAAAAGTTCGACATGAACCCAGCTATTAAGTATTTAGTCTGCTGAATCTGACCTTCTACCAGTGGGCAACCTTGTGTGACCCATTAGATTACGACTTTGGATAATTAATAACCACACTAAAACAGATGAGTCAAGGCATCGCCTCATCCAAGTGGCGGGAAAGGGTTAATGAATATTTAGTATATAATGTTACAGAATGGTCCAGTTCATAAATGGACAAGGGATATTGTCTCTTGATGGTTTCTATTATAATTCCATTTTTACAATTAATTTAAGCTTTAAAATACTCATGTTACCTGTATAGCTTCATATATGACATACAACATTGTTCTGGGTACTGATCAATATAGTAAATATAGATACCATCAGTTGGTATTAATTGTCATGGTTACCCAATTGAGAATGAATGACACTTACCAGTGCCTAGCCCAGGGCGAAGGTTTTCATCTCCTTCCGACTGGTCACTAGGTAAGCATCTATGTTTTTATTTCTCTTGATTTTTGTTAATATTACATAGTACTACATTATTCGTAATTCTTAAGTTAAATGGTTGGATATATTGTAACCACCACTCTGTGAGTAATAAGTTTGGTTTCCAACAATCTCAATAATAATAGTTATTAGTATTGACGATTGATTTTAGGTTAATATGTTAAACGTTATGCTAGACACAACGCAATGGTACTTTAGATTATAATCAATATGTTATGCAATTGTCACCAAGACAATTTACTTTAAATGTTATGATTTTTAATCATAAGTTGTATTTAAAAGATGTACGTTATCGATAATATTACAATCGCTAATATTGAATATCGATGAAATTATAAAATATAATTTTAAACCCAATTAAGTGTGTGAAATTAATATGCAATGTACATAACACATATACTTTGCATGTGTTCATCGGGAAGATTATGAAACAAAATGGACGGTGTGTACCACGTGACTTTCGTAAACCAAGGAGCGGAATGTCGCAACTCTTTATATATATGGCTCTGACAAATACTAGCCCTTCAAAGCCTAGGCTAATTAATTGGGCTAGGAGCATGGGCCCAAGCTAGAGAGACGGCGCCTGATTTTCGCTGCGGTTCGTGATCTGAACTTTTTGGGAGTAGGTTAACGACCGGTGTATTGGCCGCACCCCAAACTTCGAGGGGAAAATCGCGTATAAAATTTGCGGCTTATTCACCGGAAAATACGGTTTATGGAGAAAAAACTTGTGTTTCTTCATGATTTTAAGGGGTGCGGGAGAATTTGTATGAGGCTGCATGGGTGGAAGTCCTTAAAAATAGCTTTAGGATGGGCGCAAGACGTCAAGAGTGGGCGGTGCCACCACCTCCGCCCTGCATAACGACATCCCTGCACTTCTCAGAACCCCTTACCCCCCCTCCCCTTTCTGAGGGGGCAGCTGGCTTGAAAAAGTTATAGTGATTTGTTTGCTTAAGCTGCCCCCGACCATCTTTTGGTCAAATAAATAAACTGCAACTGAAACTGAATAAATTTCTGGATCTGCCTCTGATTTTTTTGACTGAAAATGAAAATACTGTTACCTTACACAATCATTATTCAAAAAGATACTATAAGTTATTGCAATTCACAAGTGTACATTGATTTTTAACGTACAAAGGAACGTACTCACTCGCAGGGTTCTAGTTTATAAAGAGGCTTGACCCTGGCAATTTTAAATTCATCAGGATAAATTTTGGAGTTAATAGAGAGATTGATAATATGTTGAACAGGCCGGGTTATTTGAGTAGCACCATCTTTCTGCCAACCCAATCCCTTTGTTTGGGATAAGCTTCTGTAGTTCCCTTTCAACAAATTCGCAATCTACAGTGGCAATAGATAGTATTTGACAGCTCAAGTGTGGTGGCTCAGTTCAAATTATATGAAAATTATTATAATGAATGTTGTTGCATGAACTATACGAGGATACAGAAGTTCAAAGGTCAATAGATTTTGACGTCTAAAAATATCTGGATAATACCCTTTCTAAAATTAGCAAAACAGAACTTTGAAACAGGTTGACAGTGATTCTTGTCTTTGCCACAACACTCATTGAAATGATTTTATTTTTAACTGTAAAAAGTACAGCATAACATAATACTTGATGAGTAATTACTGCCTGTAGTGCCAATGTGATCATTTTAATGCTTGAGAAATTCTACCATGTCGTAAAATCATTTTGGAGATATTAAATATATCTGCAGGTACATACAAGTTGTTATAGGCATAATGAACCCAAACTCAAATTGGAATGGGTTGTCTAAGCCATTTGATTACATGTTTAAAATTTTCCTTGTTGGTGACAGTTTTATTGGAAAATTGTGCTTAGTTGCGAAATTCATTAGCGAAGATAGTAACGTATGTGATTCTCGTGTTCCTACTGTTGGTAAGTTGAATCAACAAAGTGTTGAAATCTTGTCTTAATCAGTTGAACTTGTTTGAACATGCCACAATGCATCATGTAAGATGATTGAACAACAAATAAATTTATTGATAAAAAATAAATACCGGTATCTTAATTGGTAAATCTGTTGTTAAGAAATTGTTGGTGACAGACTTTTGTTGGCAAAGTTTTTTGTCTACTGCAGTGAGCATACACCTACTGTATAAAATTAAAGGGCTGTGTTATTACTTTACTCAGTGATCCGGTTACTTCGGGTGCAAGTTCAGACGGGTGTGCGCAGTCACACTTGAGTCTTGACACAAGTTAGCATTTCAAGGCAATTCCTGTTCAAGCGAAAAGTTTCAGCCAATACAACTTCAAGTCTGAGTACAGTAAAAACGGGAATATAACCACTTCTGCAGAGGTTCTCGGCTGCACTGTGTACAATACACTTTTGGTCGCGGTTATATCAGTCTCAGCCTCAAAACTTGCACCTTGGTGCCATACTCCCAAAGAATTCATCTAACATTAATACAAACATGCAGTAGGTTCTTGTTTCTCTGAGAGTCTATTATATCTGCCAATTGGAGATGCAGTAAATACGTTTGTGGCTAATTTTATCTTATCTTTTATTTTACAGGTATGGATTTCAAAATCAAAACAGTGGAACTTAATGGAAAGAAAATACAACTACAAATATGGGATCCTACAGGCCAGGAGCGATTCCGCTCAATTGCAATTTCCCCGCTATTTACAAATAGCTACCACAGAGTAATGGGGATCATGCTGGTTTATGACATCACACAAGAGAATACATTCGATGATATTGCCAGGTGTCTAAGGGAAATTCAGAAAGTAAGTGGCTACTCGTGGTGTCTCTCTTGCTGCTAATGGTATTTTGCCATTATTTGCTAGATCTTTCTTATGCCCCTTTCAGCCATTTCACAATTTTGGCTATGATAGATTTTCAAAAGTTCTAAATTCGTGATACCGTAGTGATTCATACAAAATTTAATACGACGCTACTGCAATTTTCAAAATTTGAAAAATCATGCTCAATCTTAGCAAAAATCGTGTGTAAAGGGGGAATTACTAGGTGATACCATAATGGCATTGTTCTTGCCTCTAATTGTCATGGTATTTTGCCATTAGTTGCTGGTATCTTTGTTACTAGTCTGTGACCATAATGTTGTTGTTCTTTCCTCTAATTGAATAGTATTTTTCTTGCCACTAGTATTTTCCTGCCAGTACAATATCTTTCTTGCCACTAGCTGCTACTAAATATAATGTTATTGTTGTAATACCACTTGCTACTACTGTAATGATGATGACAGTACAGTTAGTAGTTAAACTAATGTTGTTTTTCTTGCTACTTGTGGAATCTTTCTTACCATTTGTATGTTTATTACCCCTAGTGTGTGCCGTGAACCGTGGAGATCTCTTGGTCCCCAGTCCATTTCCTTGTATTTCAGCTAGAGGGCTTAAATGCAAGTTACGATAGGGTACCGTCTTTTTTGGATGAGATGTTTAAGGCGTTGTTTTGTGTGCATATGGCCCAATTTTTCTTTACTTTTTTGTATCTCTGAAGGACTTTTCAAACGTATCCAGCGCACCCCTAACACTGCTGCTAATATTATTATGTACATTTTAAAGAATGCAGTACAATTAATCTTCAAAAAAGAGTAGAGAGTTGTTTCCTGGTAGGCTGCCCAATCTCCACCAGAAAGACCAGAAAGACTTTCGTGGGTTATCCTGGGTGTTTTAATAAATCCATCCATCCTTTACTACCAATAGATGCAAGGTAAGGCTTAAAGCCCTTTTTACATTTGCAATCATTACAAGCTGTCGATGCTTCTTCAGAACCAATGGATCTGTTGGCAACTAACCAATCAAAACAGCGCCAGGAGTACATACGTACCAAACAAACACACATGTTATTTTGCTAGCCCAGTTCTATGGTTCAATGGCAATCTTCACTCTTTCTCCATGCATAGTAGAGTCATTTTCATGAGATCTGTGACTAATTTTAGGATACCTTTGTTTCTCGATGGATTTGGCAAGATGGACCAATTTAGATAAAATATAGCTCCTATATACCTCCCAGATATTGGGGGAAAGTCCCGTTTGGGGGCGTTTTTCAAAATGGCCGCCTGTTGATTTGGACGCTTGTATCTCGATAACCACTGGTCAATTGTTTAAATAGCATGCAAATGAATACGATGAAAAGATGTTGCTTGGAAACAAATGTGATATGGATGACAAACGAATGGTGAGCAAGGAGAGGGGTGAATCGGTAAGTATCTCAACAAATTCATATAATGGTAATAATAATAATGATCAGCTCTGTGGGCTAAATTGGTGGTAGCCACTGTGTGTGCGTTGAACTGTGGAGATCTCTTGGTCCCCAGTTCATTTCCCATCGCTGCTTTCCTTGTATTTCAGCTAGAGGGCTGAAATGCAAGTTACGATAGGGTACCGTCTTTTGGATGAGATGTTTAAGCCGTTGTTTCGTGTGCATTATGGCCTATGTACATGTTAAAGAATGCAGTACACTCTTCAAAAAAGAGTAGAGATTTGTTTCCTGGTGTGCTGCCCAATCTCCACCAGAAAGACCCCAAGTCTTCTTCAGACTTCCATAGGTTATCCTTGGTGTTTACTCCAAATAATCCATCCATCCTTTACTACCAATAGATGCAAGGTGTGGTTCAGACCCAATGGACCTTTTCAGAGTGTCAATAAAACTGGGCAACTGACCAATCAAAACAGTGCCAGGCGTACATACCAAACAAACACACGTTATTTTGCTAGGCCAGTTCTGTGGTTCAGTGCCAATCTTCATTTTCTCCATGCATTTTGCGGACATAGATACAGATTGGCATGTACCGTAATTATATTTTGAAATTTTTCTTTATTTTGTAGTTTGCACGGGAAAATGGCATGAAGTTCATGGAAACAAGTGCAAAGACAAACATCAATGTAGAGACTGCTTTCATGACATTGGCAGAAGACATTCTCAAAAAGGTAAGTGTACCAGTGGGTGGATCCCAACTGGGGTGGCACGCATGTTAAGTTTTAGGCAGTGGCTGTTTGTGGCGTTGCTGCTTCCAATTCTTGTCGAAGACTGCTTTTTTGGACAGCCAGCTCCGTCGAGTAACGTGTTGAGGGCCAAGACACCAATGATGATGATAATGAGTTCCTGTGCTTTACCACTGAAATGTATCAGCACAGCTCATCCTTTATTATTTCCAACAAACCCTTACATTAAAATTAAGATTCCTTCTGGGTTTAGCCTTATTCTGTTTTCCAGTTCAGCTGCTGATAAGCATTACATGGTAAATTATAATAAGAAAAAATGAATTATATAATAATAATGATAATAACTGTAGCGTCTTGATAATGTGGACATAAGTTTACATACATTCATTATTTTGAATAAAATTTAAATAATCATTTTGGATGTTTTTTTTTTTTGTTTCAGTATCCAGTGTCAGTTTCAGTATCCAATAACATCCAGGCATTAACCTATGTTGGCCTCGCCCAAGACAGGAATAAAGAAAAGAGTAAATGTTGTTAATATGTTCTCCTTCATCTTCCCTACGTGATTGAACATCAGTGAAGCATCATCATTTCTCAGCCTGCGTTGACATCAACTTCAATCAAGCACTATGCTTTTGACAAAGTTGATTGATGAATGCGTTCTCTAACACCGGGGCACCTATGGACCTGCCTTAGCCAATAAGAAAACACCTATTGTAAATATAAACAAACCTGTAGTATCAGCCAATCAGAAAACACCATATGTACAGATGGATCATTCACAAAACACCTCTCAGAACAGACAAACCTGCATTATCAGGTACTTTAAAAAAATATTTGCAGAAAAACTTCTAGTTTCAGCCAATCAGAAAATATCTCTATTTACAGACTAAAACATGCAATATCAGCCAATTATAAACACTTATATGTACAGATGGACCTGCAGTGTCTACCACTTAGAAACACGCGTTTGTACAGACGGACTTGCCGTATCAGCCAATTATATTTATAGATAGATCTTTATTATCAGCCAAGTCGAGTTGGTGATACTGCTTTAAAGGAAATCGCAAAACATTTTTTTTTATCGGCCCATTGTCTCTAGCAAGGAGTACTTGGTGACTTATTGTTACAGGTACATTCATCTATTATTACATGGTGGTAATGACATGGCACCATCAAAAATGCGTGTTGAAATGGCATCATGAAAACACAAAATGGGATGGAATTAAAGTTGGCTGGTGCTATGAACAATAGTGAGTTTTAGTTCCGAGATGAGTAATACGGGATGTATTGACTTTGTGAGGCATGCGTGCAAGTGTAATTAAATTTATAATGTTGAATTCATTCAGCTTGGAATCCATTGTTGCAGACTGTGCTTTTCTGACCACTAAAAAAACAAGCTCGCACGTCATCTCATTTGATTTAGCTATCGTGCTTGGGTTGTGTTATTGTAGTGTTGCAAATCTAAACAGAACATTATCCATATTTTTTTGCCTATTGTTTTGCAAGTTATGGTTCATAAATTCAGATTCACAAAGAAAGAAATCTTGAATTTGATTTTTGATTTTATAAATAATGGACCTTTCGAGCGTGGCAAACTTACCTATTCGAAACAGGGCCAGGAAATACGCACATGTTTCACAAACAGACATGTTGTTCCACAAATTCACATTTGTCGTTTTGTGGGACCTTAGCAACAGTATCCAAGGGGCGGGGCTTAGCGGAAATGTCCATTACCATACGTTGCTAGGATACGTTTCGTCCCAGAACTAAAACTCGCTATCGACTGTTGACATGTCCTCATGAGCAATCATTGGTAGGAAGACACCATGAGCAACGAAGGTTGAAATTGCACCATGAGCAGTTAATGGTGATATGACTTTTGACATGGCACCATCAGCAGTGAATATTTGACAAATTATATTTGATAAATTATTGTCAACATGGCCCCATTTGCAACACATTTTTGGAGTGACACCAATTCAAATTAATTGGAAATTTTAAAAAACGTCAACAATGCACAACAAATTTAGCTCCAAACTGTCTATGAATTCTGACAAAGGCAACATAGATGTGTATAAGAGACAGCTGTAGCATCTTATTTTCTGACCATTTTGATTCTTGGGTAGCGTTTATTTAACCTGTGTGGGTTCATCTCATTTGAATTGCCGGTGTCCATGATGTGTTGAAGTTACACAGAGATAACAGCATGTCGGAGGTGCCTTTTGTTATTTGTATATTTGTATGCCTAGTTAGGATTAGAGCAAGTAACAATGATTATATTATCCAAATAATTTACAGTTTCCTACATGTAACTAAAACATAATATTCACTTGTAAACTATAAATGTTATTTTTTAATGATGTTTGCTATTTTTTTGTTTATTATTTTGTTTCACAATTAGATATAATATTTAGGGTTTTTTTTAATGAATGGTGTGTATGAGACCTGTAACTTAAGAGTATGTAATTTGTCCACAGTCAACAGGATATTATGCGATTATAAAGGTCACATATATTTAACTCTGTTAATAATCATGTTCTTATTTATAAGGGAATTCCTTAAATATCGAAACCAACCAAAGGGAAAATATTGAGCACACTGTAAAGATTGGGGGGTCCAGTACAGTGGGCCTGATGTTGCTATATCTGAAAGCATGTTTGGTTCCAGCACACTGTATGCCAAAGGGCAAGTGCTCAACTTGTGGCAGTAATTTACCTTTTGGGCCAGCTACAGTGGGCCAAAAGACAAGTGCTACACTAAAGGGCAAGCACTTTCTGTTAATTCGTCAGTCAAAACATGTTTGTGGAACAAGCAGTTTTTTTTAAAATTAATATAGACAGTAGTTCGCTACACTGATTGGAAATCACTTTCCTATTGTGCCAGTACAGTGTGCCAAATGACCATTACTTTCCTTTGATACATAAGGAGGCCCTAGATATTAACATTAACACAGTTGGAAATGAAAATAGATTTAACACTAGCATATTCTTCCAACATGCCATACTGCATTACGATAGCAAGACTACAGTTTAAGGTTAGGGTCAAGCCAGCTCCACCAATCTACACCTTAAAATTACATAATGTTGTTGAAACAATATCCACGGCCTAGATTTAATTGCTGCATATAGCGGGGTAAGCACTTTCCCCTGATATTAACATAACTGATAAAATTGTATTTGCTCATGTGATTGGCATTATGGCATGCATGTATCCTCCTGTTTATGTCAAAATGTTACCACAATAAATGTTGAAATATATGCATCCTGTTTCATTTTAGGCATTTGACAATTGGATGTGCTGGTATCAGATAGGAATATATACTGTATTGGGAAAGTAATTGGTGATCCGCTAACGTTAGCGGATCACCTATTGTTATTGTCAGGATCATCATCTTTTTTTTATTCTTCTTTCTTTCTCCCCTTTTCTGTTCGCACGATATCTCAAAAACTGCAACGACTTACCGCACAATCGCTGTCAACGGACATTTGGCTTGGTCTGGAATAGTCATGGTAAGCTTTTCAACGCGCTCAGTCATGCGTGACGTCATCTACGCGCAATTTTGCGTTTTTACATTATCGATCATATCAGCCTAACCAATTGCCATTTCGAAATCGTATTAAGTGAGCATGAACTTTTGGTTATTGTTGAATGTACAGTACCCTAATTTTACGCGTGTGCTCATTAACGGGCGCGCACGCGTGCGTCAAACTTTTAAAATGCTCAAAATCACTTTTTGACTAAATAAGAGCACGTTTTTGGCCATTTTGAGCATTTCAAAGTTTTTTGAAATTTTCCACTACGCGCGCGCATTTTTATGTGCGCAGCACGTACGAAAGCAATACGTTATTTTACACGTTTTGGGTTCCTGACATTGTTTTCACAAATTTGCATTCTTTTTGGTCATCTTTTGGCCAATAGCAATGCCGTACGTGCGCATCAAACATAGGTATCTTTGTGCGTATTTGTGCCGCTATACAGTGAAATTATGGTAAATTCAGACCTATTTTTAATCAGTTATAGCTCTTTAGGTTTAAAGGTGACCCCCAATTTTTATTACATATTCTGAAAGCGCAAGAGTTGTAGATACGATTTTTGACTTCATAATGGCTGATCGGACATTGTGACGTCATCATATTGGCATCTGAATTCAAAGAAAGTGAATTAAAGCTATGAC
>NW_022687603.1:68909-79672 GCF_011630105.1 Anneissia japonica | reverse complement strand
TTTTTTTAAAAGTAATTACAGCATATGTTAGCATATTATGAAACTTTTCAATCAGCACCGCGCGCGCTTCCTGAGGGTCAAAGTACGGCGGATCACCGAATTCGTCCTCAGTGACGAGTTCAAATCTAGTTCAGTGTGTTGTTGCTTGCCAGAATTTGAGCTTGCTTCCTTTTGAATGTATAGATAAAAATAAGGGTGTATAATGTATGTGAATGTTGTTGAAATTAATTATCTCAATATAATTAAGCCCAGTGCATGATTTCTTCAAAATTTAGACTTTAAAATTAAATGACCCATTATAGAGTTATAAATTCATGTTGTACTTCTTTTCTTAAGATGAAACAGAAGTGCGAATGACGTGATTGAGGTGACTAATATCAAAGAGTATAGAAAAGCAATTCTATACTCTTTGCTAATATAAAGACACTCAACATGCTTGATTCCAACATGTATCAACTTAGAAAAGTAAATTAAGTTACATTGTATTTTTAATAAATGTCATTACATTTTGCAATGATGAAAGCCAGCTAACAGATAACTGGAAAATATGATCACTATAATTGATTTTTTTAAATATATAATTATATTATTAATTTTTGTTTATTGGTGGCAGTTTTGTATTTTTCCAGAACTGACAAATACCAGTGTAGATGAGAATGTTATTGAACTTTTTACCACAGACTAACGTGTATTAAATGTATAATTATCAAGTATTTCCTCATTAGAATAAAAAAAATATCTATTTGAGAGCCCAAGATGGAAACACTTGTTTGACTTGTTGTCTACTATATTATATATCTTGTAAAAACGGTCATCAAATTACTTTACAATAATACATGAAACACAATAATAAGCAAAAGAATCACTGTCACATTTCCATCCATCCTAACATGAACGACTAGACACAAAAATTCAAAATATATAAAAACATGGTCAAATTTACTTATGATAATACAGTACAAAAAAAACATTATAAACTGGATCGCTGTTGTATCACATACCAACAAAGTCTGCAGGGGCGTATCCAGAGATGTCCAATATGTGGGGGTGGGTAATCGAGAGACAACATTACATGCCCTGAAAGCAGCCTCTGAGGAGATCAAAAATGTCTTTTCCTTTTTCAGATCAATAATGTCTTTTCCTTTTTCCCCATTCCAAAAAAGGTTCGCCCGCCCGCCCCTCCCCAAATCTTCCCCAGGTCTGACTGACAATGGACTTTCCAAAGCATCAGTCAAACAGCAGCGGTGCCAGTGGGGTCCAAAAGGCATAGGAGGACAGCTGGTCTGACTCGCAGTAATTGTATATACCAACATGTTCCAGACAATGAACATGTTCCAATGCGTTCTGAATTACTAATAATAATGTGGTCGACCTTTCACTGACAATGATCACATACTGCATGCTACGAAATTGATCACATACAGCGTGGTCTTGCTTTCTCACAAAGATCATATACCAACATAATCCAAATTAAAGTACTGATACTTATCACATACTGTACTAGTGTGGTCCAACTTTCTGAGAAAAATTTAAATAATATTTTATTAATGAATGTAAACAGTGCAGTATTACAGTAATGAGATTGATGCTTTAAATTTAGTAAGAAATATATATCTTATTTTTTGGAGATGTCGGGAGCGGAGGGCGTAATGAAAATAAATAATAAGAAAATTACATTTTTGTCGCGGAGGGTGCGCTAACTGGCCAAAAAATAAAATTTTAATTTTATTCAAAATTACCATTATTGCCAGTCAGGGGTTCGTTAAATGCTCTATTTTCTGTATGGTTAAACAAGGTATAAAAATCTGTGTTTAAATTATAAAAAGCACTAAATGCACCAACATGCTACAACCCTCCTCTGACGATACTAACCAAACTTGCTGATCTAAAAATTCAGTTATTTAATCGTTTACTTGTACATATAAGAAACTATTTTCTTCTCGCTATAAACACCGCATACATAATACGACAGGTAAATCATATTCAGGGTTTTTGTATGTCCAAAACTTATGAATCAAAAACTGAATTGTTCGATAAATATACGCTAAAAAAGAGCGAATTTTCGACTCCATCATGGTATACAAGAGAAACTAAATTTTAACTATTTTCCTTTTACAGAAATTTCAGATTTTGCCACGCAGAATGTTATTCATAAACACCAGAGGATTACATTTTTAATAAAAATTGCTGAAATAAAAAACAAGACAAAATAATAATGCTAAAAACAGCAAAATAAGATAGGTCTATTCCTCCATGAATAAACTAATTGTTTTTCTGAAATTTATGTTCGCATTCTACATGGAAAATATTTAGTAGGCTAATTTGAAGCACCGTGATACCGGCGTTATTTACGGCGATACATTTATTATTACTGTATAACACTATTAAACTATAAGGACAAGACTAAATTATTGATTTCATTTGATTTCATGAACTGTGAATGGCGGCGGCTAGGCGTCGTACTCGCTTTAATTGGTGGCGCTGTGCTGGGAAACGTAGAATGTATTGTTTGTTGTTATGGATATATATGTAATAAATAGGCTAAGCTGTCCATCATCAGTTATATTCGGGACGTATGGATTGATTTGACGGACATTATTTGTTCATGTAATAAATTATTTTTTTCATACTGTCAATGTAGAAACATAAGGTATGTTTTTAAATAACCTACGTGCAAGTTTATATACGATGTTGTGTATAATTCCATACTATATAAGTAGTAATAAATCTACATTTTTAGCCTTTTCCAATCTCGCTAAGGCCCGGGTAGCCTAGGTAGTCTAGGCCTACTACTTACTAGGCCCTAGTAGTAGCCTAGCTTAGGCGACAGGGCTAGGCTAGCCTTGGTTTGGTAGACTAGCCTAGGCCTAGGCGTAGGCCAAGGTTAGTACTTAGTAGCCTATATAGGATAGCTAGGGCTAATAATCAGCTAGATGACAACCATGACATACCTACTTCAGCAGCATATTAATAAGATTTTGATTATTCAGCTAGCCTAGGTCTAGGTTAGTATCATCATTAATCTTGTGTCAGTGCTGATGCACTTTTATCCTAATTTTAAAAATTCACCACATTAAAATTACATTTTTTTTAGTCCAATTCCAACTGATTCTTTACTCATTTGGCTACTGTATTTTAGGTGACTGTCTATATCTGGCTTTGCCTTTTCTGAAAAGTTCTATTCCATACTTTAATGGTAATGGTTAATTGTAGAGGATGGTTACAGATGGGCACATCAGAATTTTAACAAACTGTACATATTCTACATTTCTGGTGTTTTTGTGAAATTGCTGACAATCATACATTTTGCTAAAATGTGGCAAAAACAAGCCAAACCAGTCACTCGTTGCAAATCCTGTTTCAGAGATAGGCAAAACATGCTGAAATTTCAAAATTTTTGAAATATGTTTTATTGCACTAAACTAAGTTTTATATATTTATATATCATGCTATGCTGTTATTTTCCCCCATTTTCAATGTTAAAACAACAATTTTTAATGATTTAGTGATGGTTTATGCCTGAGAAATGTAAAAATCATAAACTTTGTTCTTTAAATAGTTGAATGTTTAAACTCCTGTAACTTCATGAAATGTCGGATTTTAATGATTTTTTTTACCATTTTATAGCTTTCATTCTACTTTTTAACCCTGTATTAATAAATAAAAATCAATTTTTGCAACCAGTGACTGGTTTGGTTTGTCTTTGCTACAAATACATATGGTTTAGATTAAACAATTTGTCCACAGCTATTTTGTAGCTATACAATTTGTGATGCAAATGGACTGAAATGAATTGTTGGATATAATATTCTGCGTAAACATCAGGGATGACCCACAAAAATCTAAGGAAGTCTATTTCCGGGGGTAGTAATGTGATGCGCTTAGAGGCCTTGTTACCGTTAAGCGCTATATAAATCTAACATATTATTATTATTATTATTATTTCCATTGGGGGTCCTTCTGGTGGTGACTACAGCGGGGAAATCCTCTTTTCCAAAGGAGTACTGCATTATGCACGTTTCATGTTGCACAATAGCTTAATGTCTCACCTCTCTCAATAACCATACTTATCTAATTATTTTAAAAATAATTTTGTTAATTTAGTTAAGTTTATATTGTTCAGAAAATACAGTAACTCTGCCATTTGGGAGACCATACGCTAATGTTGAAAATTATCCAGTCAAAAGAAAGAATAAAGAAATAATGAATTTAATATTAAGCTGAGCTTCAACCCTTGTTTCTTTTGAAAATTTTAATTTACATTGTTAGTATGAGCCAATTTGGCCTAGCCTCTAGCCTAGGATTAGATACTACAAATAAAGGCAGCGTTTATAGTAAGCCTTGATCCTTTGTTCGCATCTGAGATTGTTTGTTTTCTCCATCGGTATACATAGGCCTACTGTAACTGCTGTACCTCCATGAACTATCTTTACTATCGTCATGCAGTACATGGTTAATCTAAGCAATGATCTGACGTTGTACTTCTGCAGACTGTCTTTGCGGTTGTGTGACTGTTTTCTTTTTTCTATCATGTTTAATGTTGTGGGGTTGCCAAACCTTGTACAGGAACCTTGTTCTTCCTTGGATTCGCCCTCCTCCTATATTTGTTAATGAGGAAATTTAAATATTATTATTATTATCATTAATAGTATTTTGCTGTTTCTAAGATTCTTGGCTACAGTACATTAGAGAGGATTTTAATCTATTATAAATTATTTGACCACACTCTTTAAATGTGTACAGGTATTAATTTATAGTGTCTAGCATCAGCTATACTTATCTCGAATTCTTTAAAATGATTTCTTTTTTTTTCAATAGGTTCTTTAAACATAAAGCCAAGACATGGAACAAATATCTGACGATACTATAGACACTGTACTTTAAAATCAAAACATAATTAAACTGCAAGCCATGAATCGGTACCAGACAATGAGACAGCTGGGGGATGGGACATACGGCAGTGTTCTTCTTGGCAAAAGTAATGAGACTGGTGAAATGGTTGCTATCAAAAAGTAAGAATTTATTCTGTAAAGTTTCCATAATAGTAGGCCTAATGCCAAGTTCTGTACTGTAATATCGTTCTTCAATTATGTGTGTTTTGCCTCTTGATTGAAAACAGTGTTTCAAAATAATTGAGATGGAATAAGGAAGTGAATAAGTTAAAGATACATAAATGTTTTTAATTTGGCCTCCTGTATGCTTAGCAGACATGTTTGTTTGCTGTGCACTTTGGAGATGTTTACAACTAATTAATAATTAAGTGACACAATTTTTAAGCATGAATGCAGTAATTCTTAGTAGCCTGTTATATATTAATATAGACTACTAGAATTATGAAAAGTAATTATAAATTAAATTTCCCTTATGGTATAATCTTGATATAATCTAACATAAACTATGTTGTATTTTATATTAGAACATGTTTACAATTGATAAAAACTATTCTTAGAAAGCAAGACACTTTTTAGGTGTAAAAGCAGTAATTCTTAGTAACCTGTACATCACCAAAAATATTTTAAGTATTTTATTTACTAATATTATTAAAGTAAATCTAATTAAAGATTACCATTTTTAAAGTTAGACTCAATAATTTTTCTTCAGGATGAAGAAGAAATATTACTCATGGGATGAATGTATGGAACTGCGGGAAGTAAAGGTAAATATTACCTTATTTAATATGTTCACTCAGTAAACTATTGCCACAAAGTACAAATTACAATGATAATACTTATAATCTGAGATTACACATTTTCAAACCAGTTGCACCATATTTTTATTGGGGGTCATGCTGTGCATTGTGACCCTGCTGCGATTATTCCAGTCAACTGATAAGAACAACTAGAATCCATTATTTGCGATTATTCGCTATTAAAGGAAGCTACATTAACACCAGTGTAGCTCCTGTGATTATTAGATTCACATGAACAAACCATATTCAGGGGCGGATTTAGGGGGGGGGCCGGCCCGGCCCCGGCCCCCTCTTTTGGGAGGTAAAAAAAGAAAAAAAAAGAAAAAAAAAGAGAGAAAAAGGAAAAAATGATGGCCAAGAATGCCTCAAATGTTATGTCCGGGAGTCTAGAACACAAAAATTTCGCGGGGGCATGCCCCCAGACCCCCTACTACAGTGTTGTCTCAATCGGCCCAACTTTCGGCCCCCCCTTCCGGCCCCCCCTTTTGGACATTTCTGGATCCGCCCCTGATATTTATGTATATAGTCGATTTCCTGGAACAGCTTCATCCGTCAAACGAGGCCTAGCATCATACTGCTCCACTATAACAAAAGGAAGCAACTGATGTTTGTGCTTTGAGTAATTAATGAATATGGAGCATGTTGATTTTGTCCCCTGCTTCCTTTTCTGGAGGTTTTACCGTATTTTTAGTCTCTCTCTTCCTTTATGTGTTGCTAATTACTTGTTAATTAGCAGCATTTGAACATACTCAAATATATCAATATGTTCCAAATTATTAGTTCTTTGACAGTGACTAAAAAACTCATTTTTGAAAAATTGTCAATTACTTCCTTTTGTCATAGAGTGGGGCAGCATAGGCCTCACATGGCAAGCCCATCAATCGGGCGAGTTAGAACGCCGTCTGGACTGCTTCCAGTCCGCCAGCCAGAGGTTGACACACGAGTCGGCTCGGCCTAGCCAAACGACTCGGTAAAATGGTCTGCTTGAGTTGGCTCTGTCGGCTGTTGCGGTCAGAAAATATATAAATAACGTTCTGAAATCTGCATTTTGCTTCCGATCAGCTCCAAATTTGTGGAGGACCAAAATACATGTAACATTGTCAATGTGTGAAAATCTGAAGTAAAACGGTCTAGTTATGCGCACTATTACAACACTCTCACCTCTTTTTCAGAGAGGCAAAGGTAATGATTCCAATTATCTCCTATTTCATCATTCTCTTTCAGTCTTTACGCAAATTGAACCATGCAAATATTGTGAAATTGAAAGAAGTTATCCGGGAAAATGATCATCTGTATTTTATTTTTGAATTCATGAAAGAAAACCTATATCAGCTAATGAAAGATAGGTAAGAAAAACACAATGATAACACTTCCCATTCACTACACTAGTATAGTTGTCTTTGAAAATAAGACCATTCAAAATGTAACCGCCATACATCCCACCCTGCAATAATTTCATCCCTACACACTATTAGAAGTGGTTTGGTGCAGCAAATTCCTTCTTGTTGCACGTACTGTAGCTTGTGACCTAGAGTAAGGCACTTTGTCTACCGGTACGTTGTATTTCTCACGCATGATTGTAAATGAGTTTTAATGAATTTCTGAGAAAATTATTTTTTAGTTTTATGACTAGGACTCGGACCAGTAACAATAGGTTAATATAAATATGATGGTGCATGCATGCTTAATGATTCTAAATTGTACAAGGCCTTGATAGAAATTTAATTTAGGTATACAAAATGCAAGCATTTTAATTAAGGAATTTAATTTTCCTTTAATAGAATGATTCAATTTCTGGTTTCGCATACAATATTAAATTCATGTTTTCATTTAGAAGAACTTTTTATTGTGTATTTCAGTGGATAAAAGTGAAAATGAAATGACAGAAATATATAGCTAATATTTAGTACTTTTACTTTTATTATTGTATAACTTGTACCAAGTACAATAGATCTAGATGTAAATGTTCAATTTTGTATTGTTTTTACTTCTTCAGAGATCGTTTATTACCAGAGTCTGTAATACGAAACATCTTATATCAGATCTTACAAGGCCTGGCATTCATTCACAAACATGGTAAGTAGACCATGAAGCAAGCAAAGTGTTAATTTCTGAAGTATTTTTTTAAGTCATACAAATATCAGATTTTAGAATTAGTGACAAAGAAATAATTGGATATTGTAATGATAGTAGTGCAATACTGTATATGAATTTTTTTTTTTTTTGTATACTGTAAAAAAAGTGAATATACATTAATTAATAAGTCTTTTCCAAATAGTAAAATAAATAACAGTTTATAATTTAAATTTCAGGATTTTTTCATCGTGATATGAAGCCAGAGAATTTGTTATGTACTGGACCAGAGTTAGTGAAAATAGCTGATTTTGGTCTTGTAAGAGAGATCCGCTCAAGGCCACCATATACAGACTATGTCTCAACAAGATGGTATGTGACAGTAAAGGATACCAATTTTATATAATGTTAGAGCTGTTTTAGCATACTCAGTTACATAATATCCCCTTTCTGAAATTACGAATCTGGTGCATGCTCGGACGTAGCCTTAGGCACCTTCAAATAGATCTGTGGTGACATCGCAAATGCATCGTTCCATCCAAGTTTAGCAACAGGCCATTGTAATGCATTCAGTAGGTTTAGGATGATTCCTAAATGAGTTTTTTTGTATTATTAATCCTTGTTCCTTGTTCAATAATATTAGGTAGACAGAGAAGAAGAAGGAATTGTAGACATAGATGAACAAGAAATTAAACATTAGAGAGAGAAGAAAGAATGAGAAATATAGTTTATAGATAGATTCAATCTTGTCCAGTCACTGTCCATAGAACATCTGATTTCTGTTGATAAATAATGGAATGTATTCGCATAGGATTTGATGCATTTTATGGATATGTTTGTGTTTGCATACAGGGCAATTGCTTGTGTCAATATTTGTATATTTTTTAACACTCAAAGTGACTTTTAAATGGGAAAGTGAAACATATTGAAGTTCTTTTTCAAGAAATATAAAATTAATAAAGTCCTTTTATGAAACACTTTAAGTTAAGTAAATAAAGTGCTTCTTAGAAACCACTTTTTAAATTAAATAAAGTGCTTTTGAAAACCTCTAATAAAGTGAAATTATTAAAGTGCTTTAAGAACCAACATTAAAAATCTTGAAGTGAGCAAAGATTATAAAATGGAAAGAGGTCCTAATATCCTGATTTCGAAACACAATATTACCACCAATAAGTTATTGGCGGTTCTAATTATAGTATGAATTGAGTTCAGAAATTTTCAAACAAGCATTCTTTACATGCAGAATGTGTTGGATTAAAACAACTTTAAAGAACGCTTTTCGTGAAGGACAGCGTCTAAGTCATGGTTATACTAGTCTTTTCAAGATAATATTGCGTTTCAAAGACAACCTGAAAGTTAGACCTCTTTTCTTTCCCTAATACTTATTGGCTACTATTTTTATTTTATATTATTTGTAAACTTTCAGGTACCGCGCACCAGAAGTACTACTTCGCTCTACTAACTATAATTCTCCGATTGACATATGGGCGCTGGGTTGCATAATGGCAGAATTATACACGTTACGGCCACTTTTCCCAGGCAGTAGTGAGGTGGATGAAATCTTCAAAGTGTGCTCTGTATTAGGAACACCAAAGAAGGTTTAGTTACTTTATTGTTTACTCACATTTCATATAGCATCATGTTATCAAACTTGTGACTGTCCATCCAAGTCTAATATCCTAAGCTTTTAACATGAGGGAGTCAATTCCCTAGTTAACATTTTGGTTGTTCGTAATGATGCCATCCCAACAAATTGCTTTTTAGAAATAAAAATAGAGTTTGTATTACTGTACTTGCATGTTATTTGACAAAGGCAACATTTCAAGCTTCAAGTGATAAATTTGAAGCGTTATCCCCACTACAAATTGCTTATTGTACAATAAAAATAGAGTTGGTATTTCTTGCATGTTATTTGGCAAAGGCAACATTGCAAGCTTCAAGTGATAAATTTGAAGCGTTATCCCCACTACAAATTGCTTATTGTACAATAAAAATAGAGTTGGTATTTCTTGCATGTTATTTGGCAAAGGCAACATTTCAAGCTTCAAAAGATAAATTTGAAGCATTATTAACCTAAATTGTGGACTTGTTAGATTTGTGGAAAACATTTATCAATCAGCAAGAATGAGAGAATGGTGGTTGGCAATTAAACTGTGAAATTAGGCCTAAGACTGCCTCAGCATTACTTGTGGCAAATGTGTTTTTCTCTTAAGCTACATTTTACACTAGTTATACAAATGTAGCTTTACCCGGAAATGTTTTACAAAATTTGAAATAAATGTTTTTATAGATGGATTGGCCAGAAGGTTTCCAACTAGCAAATCAGATGAATTTCAAGTTTCCTCAGTGTGTGCCTACACCTTTCAAATCACTGATTGGTAACGCTAGCCCGGAGGCTCTCAATCTACTCAGAGATATGCTTCATTGGAACCCACAGAAGAGGCCAACAGCAGCGCAGGTAAAGTAGTGTAATGTAGTTCCTTCTTACGCTCAGTAATTGGTACATGCAAGCAGTGTCACCGAGACCGGGTGGGGGTTGGGGGGATTCCAAGCTTACCAGGGGGCCCATAAAAATTTGCAGGTAGCATTTTTTTTCCCAATATTTTTTTCAAAAATAATTACTGTTATGGGTCCCTAAGTAGTGGCATCGGTTCCCTAATAATGGACCTCCTGAGATAGACAGAACCCCTCAAAAAAGATATTTTGTGCCTTCGGCGCAATTTTTCTCGCACTCGCTCGTAACTGAGGGCCCACACCAATCCTTTCCCCGGTTACAGTTTCCCCTCTTGCAGTTTCCCCTCTTGACTTCCCTGGATGTAAGACAAACCTACATGGGACTACAAAACAAATCCAAATATGAGGCATGTCGTGGCAAAATGGTTAAGTTGTCGCACAGGCCAGTATTGAGTAAATGACCTATAAAATATGGGAGCTCAAAAAATTGCCTAAAAATCCAAAATATTTTTTCACTATAGATCAACAGTTTAATGTCTTATTAATC
>NW_022687603.1:57133-68817 GCF_011630105.1 Anneissia japonica | reverse complement strand
ATATATACTATATATATATATATATATATAATGTGTTTGAAGATATTATAACTGTCTCTTATACACATCTAGATGTGTATAAGAGACATGGATCACCTTCTGTGATGTCCATTCTTAACAGATCCTTGCACTAGAGAAAGGTTAGGCAACGTACAATTTCCCCGCCATTGTGTTGGGAAGTGGGCAAGAACTGTCCTAAACGTACTTTAAGACAAAATAGAAGAATACCACTTCAATAATATTGTTCCATTTTTGTAAACCACCTGTATTTGTTAATGACTAAATGCTCCATAAAATATATTTTTTCACACTGGAAATTGTTATTTCTCAAGTCACCAATTTAGCCTATGCTAAATTGCTATTCTTTAGTGATTTTTTTGAGGTGGGCATGTGGATAGTGTAAATGATCCAAAAGATCCCTCTCTCAAAGAAGTTCTGCTCTGGAATTAGTGCTGTACAACACCTTATTGAGAATACATACTTAACTTTTTTTTATTAAGGAAACATGCAGAGGTGTTAAGGGGGGGTAGTGATTATTCACAGGAACTATGTATGTGTCTCAGCATGCTTTTCATGCTGGGGCCCCGGATTCAATTGTATCGAGTGTTCTAATCATTTAACTTGTTTATTATTACAATTTAGTTTATAATATTATACCATATTTTCAATAATTGGTATTAAGTTTTTGTTTTAAAAATATGGACATCAGTTTAGAATGTAGTTTTTATGCTGTAATTGACACATATACAATACTTCCTTAATTATAAAGTAATTATTTTTAATATTTTTAACTTATAGTGTTTGAAGTATCCTTACTTTCAAGTTGGACAAAATCTTGGACCAAAAACCCCAGTTCAAACTAAGCCACAAAGTATTGAATCAAAGAAATACAGTTATGGCCAGGAAAAACCCAAGCCTAATGTGATGGGTAATAATGATGTGACATCTCAAGTGGAAAGGAAAGAGGACAAAAAGGACGATTTAGATGATTTCTTATCATCACTTGGCAAAAAGAAAGAGAAACCGGCACAAGCAGTTGCACCGGCGAACAAACCAAGGCGCCACTGGGATCAAGCTGAAGCAACGAAAACAGACACTACAAAAACAAACGCTAGAAAAACAAACATAGACAGTATAGACGATGATTTTGATTTTATTATGACTTCTATTAAGAATAAGCCTGTTGCACCAATAACCAGACAGCCACCTGCAAAACAAAAATCATCATTTGATTGGGGTGATGATGATTTATTTGAACCAAAAGAGAAACCGTCTTATAGTAATATTAACAAAGTGCAATCTCATGCTGCCCGACGTTTGCTAGAGTCCGGTAACTCGTCAGCTTCATCTGCGAAACAGTTTTATTTTAGGCAGTCATGTTACCTACCTGGTAAGGAATGCAGTGGTTATTTCTTACTAATGATGCTTGTCAATTCTGATAAGTTTTAAACTTAAGTTATGTCTACTTCATTAATAGAATCATCTATTGCATAAAAATGATTGCTAAAATTGAAGCAAGTTGTGGACATTTCTCTTTTCAGGAATGAACTCGAAGAGTCCATTGAAGGATTCTTCAGCAGGCAGACCCCCAGTCAAAGCAGGCGTAGGAAGAACTAACAGTATATTTGGTAAGTAAAGAAAGGCCTAGTGCAAGAGTTCCTATTAATAATGAACAGTGAATGTTGTAGCTGAATTTTATGTTAGAATGATCAAGCAAACAACTAAAAGTCCAGTAGTGTGTACTAAGTATAACTAGGATATGGGTGGATTTATTGAGGTTGTAGGATAATGTGAAATCACTAGTGCTGCAAGAGAACAGATGGCCAGTGTATTAAGTTCTGTCCATACTATCCAATTTTATGTGACAAATTTCTGTCATGTACCCATATTTGGACATGATGGATGTCATATTACACACGAATATGGGCGTACAGTATCACATTTGTGAGCTGTTTTGACAAAATGAGTCTTGTGGTACAAAAAATGAAAAATTAGTTATTGATATATTTTATTTTATTTCAATTACATCTAACAGCGGAATCGCCCATTACAGGATACAATATAATATAAAATACAGTAAAATACAAACAATAACAAAACAATAATATTTAGATAGATGACTATAAGCTTTATTTTGGTCTTTAAATCATGTTCTTAAGTTGAGTAAAACCGGAGTAAGATCATTTTAAAATTCAGATGTCTAAAACATACTAATGAGAAAATCGCTTCTAAAGGTAAACAACTGATCAATTTTGTGTTGGTTTTCTTATCAATTCTGAAAAATAGCTTTACAAAATGTGCCTCAAAAAATGATTACCTTGGGTTACTCAACTCAGAACTTTTGCTACTATGAAATATACATTAAACTTATTAGAAACTTTTGGAAACCAATTTTTTGTCAAAATATCACTTCAGATATATTTTCTTTAATACATCAAATTGACCTGGTGTACCACAAGATTTGAATGGACGGATAAAATTAATTGGGTTTTCACGAAGACAAGTGTTATAAATGTTTTAATTGATGGGGACAATTTTTGTGACAATCATTGTCTCATTGTCGTGTGAACACTAGGTCCAGGGTCAAGTAGCTATGGTCGGAGGAACAATAGTGGATACAGTGGAAGTAACTATGGTGGTAGCAGTTACATGCCAACATTTGGTCAGAGAGAGATACAAGGTGGTAGGGTGCAAGGTGTCAGTGGTAGGTGTTCAGTTTCATTATTCTCATCAATTGAAAATAAACATAATTAACACAGTTACACCATTCTGAATAGCAGCTGTTCACACACAAATCTGGGGTACATGAGTGATAACTGCAGAAATACTTAAATTTTGTCATGTCACATATCATAATGGTGTTATCATATATTAGCAGGAAAATAGGGTGTAAACTTGTCACTGGCAATGAAATAGTACTCCTTATTGCCTCTGCCAACTGTCTGTTTTCTCATTGCCCCCACTTCTGCAGTCTTTCGTACTGCCAGCAACATAACACAACAAATATACATACGTTATTTGCATGTTAGTTATCGTCTAGGTGTATCTTCCCCGAACCACCAGCCGTTAAGTCTGTGGTTCTACAATGTATAACAATGAAGTAATAAACACTAGAATGTTACTCCAGTTTTGATGAGTATAACCGTCCCCAGTGCCCTCAGGAAGAACCAGTGGGACGAGTATACTCGACACTGGCAGCAAATGTGTTTTTCAAATGTGTCTCCCTCTTATTGTATAGGTTGCGCAAAACATGATAATAATGGAGTTGTTTAAATACTTACAGATTATAGTTCGTGGAAGGCAACAAGGCCTGCAGCAAGCAACAACTCAACCAGTATGAGACCAGCTCAAGCAGTACATGGACGTACAGACTGGGCCTCAAAGTAAGTGTGCACCAGACAACAAAAGTTACTCTGTCTAAAATATCAAGGGCTAAGTGAGAAGTACCTGTGATCTGCCCATACCAGGCCTCAAATTTTACGGCAGCCACCATGGCCTTTGCCGACGGTGCCCTCCCAGTTGGCCTTGGTGCCCCTGAAAATGAAGCACTATGACGCCCACTACTTGCCTGCCCTTTTGCAGCCTTGGCCTCGGTGCCCTCACAATGCTTATTATAGATCGTTTGACACGTAAAATAAATCTAAATAATAACGTTCAAATCTTGAAAGAAAACATGAAAGCCAAAACGTAGGTCGCCCAGGCTAGCCTAGGCCTAGATAAGGTTGCAGTGACAGAACATGAGAGAATTTCCATGTGTGTTGATACGAACTGTTTTTGCGGTTACCGTTGTGTGCGCATGCGTCTGACTCGAGTGGTAATTGCAGTAAACGTCCTCTCCGATGACGATGCTCTGAGCAACAACATCCGATATTGAACTTCTTGAACTTTGACTGTTTTGTTTACGATTGCCGACCGCCCAAAAAAACTAAAAGTATATTCCAACATTGAATCGATAATAGTTATACTATTAACAAAGTCATTTTATCATTGACAACGATGGCTTGGCTAGGCCTAGCTTGCCTAGGACTAGCCTGGCTACAAATCAAGGCATTCATGAGAGATTAGTACTGAGGTAAATCAAATTTTGCCTTGGTGCCCTTTTATACTTGAAATTTTGGCCTTGGTGCCTTTTAAAATCATGTCATACCGGAGGCCATTTGGCCTTGCCCATAAAATCCCCAAATTCGAGGCCTGCCATACATTGATGTGACATGACAACATGCCCATTTATGTGCAAACCACAGATATTTGTCAAACTGATAGCAATGGACAGACTATAAGTATGATACATTTCTGTTATTATAGCCTGACAAACATTTTCTGTTGGTTTCATAACTACTGATATTTTATATAGTGGTTTCTGCTGTAAAGCCTGTTTCCGCTTGCGAATTTATTTGCGCGAGTCAAAACCATTGGCTAATGCACATTCACATTTCTATCGGAGTTTTCGCTTCAGCGAAATTGGTAGTTCGAACTGCATTATCAGGTACTTCAAAACAAATCTTTGCAAATAAACCTCTAGTTTCAGCCAATCAGAAAATACCTTCATTTACAGACTAAAACATGCAATATCAGCCAGTTATAAACTCTTATATGTACAGACGACCCTGCAGTGTCTACCAATTAGAAACACGCATTTGTACAGACGGACTTGCCGTATCAGCCAATTATATTTATAGATAGATCTTTATTATCAGCCAAGTCAATTTGGTGATACTGCTTTAAAGGAAATTGCAAAACATTTTTTTAATCGTTCCATTCTCTCCAGCAAGGAGACTAAATTTTGATGTACTTGGTGACTTTGTTACAGGTACATTCATCTATTATTACATGGTGGTAATGACATGCCACCATCAAAAATGCGTGTTGAAATGGCATTATGAAAACATAAAATGTTGGGATGGAATTAAAGTTGGCTTTGTGAGGCATGCGCACATGTGTAGTTAAATTTATAATGTTGAGTTCATTCAGCTTGGAATCCGTTGTCGCAGACTGCTTTTCTGACCACTAAAAAACAAACATCGACAATCCGATACTAGTTGCGAGTACAGCCGTCAATTATTAGTCTATGCGTGGCATTCGTTTTATGGTGTTAGTTTTTATTTTATTAATTTTGGGTACTTTGCAATGTCTGTTGCATCTAATTTTTTTTACCGCGAGCTTGTAAAAATGCTTCTATAAACTGCAATTTGATTTGTGAAAATTGACCAAGAAAATGAAAAGTTATAGCAATTTAAAATTTACGAATTTTATAAAATTCCATGTTTTTATGTAACATTAACCTGTCATTTTGACAATGTTGGCATAAGGTGCCGAAAACGAACATTTGAGTATATACCAAACATTTTAATTTTTTCTGCGAAGTGAGCCTCATGAACGCCTAGAATGTCGATGCCAGAGTTATAACCTTTGATGTCCCGAGATGTGCGTCCTTCTGTTTAATTGCCTTGACTTAACACTATAAATTTTCTGACCATTTTGATTCTTTAGTAGCGTTTATTTTTATAAATAACTTTCAAATTTTGTATGTGCAATTATGTATAATTGCACATAATCTCTACTGTTTCAGTGTTTGATTTATCTAATTTTAAAATTGCAAAAACTGTAGCGTTCTACTTATTTGTACTTGACCTGAGGTGAAATTCCCTAATGAATAATAATAATTCAAAATATGACAGTTTCATCTCAAAATATTGATGTAATTTTCTTACCTAGAAAAGGTAATTCCTGCAGAAATATTGGCTAGAGGGCCCGATGCATTTAAGGTTTATCAAGCAGCCTTAAAAGAGGGAGAGAGTGACTGCAACCTGGTTAGACTCATGGTAATGGGCCAAGAAAATGTCGGCAAGACCTGTCTGATCAACTCCTTATTAGGGAAGAAGTAAGTTAATGTGTACAAAATAGACATTGTTAAAGTGAGTTGGTTTTGGAGATTGAAATTAGAAAAGAATGGAAGGAGCCTACTTTGGTTAATTTTCAGTATGTCTGGCTTCCATTTGAGTGTTGCAGACTCACAACACACTTTATATTCTTATACAAAAGTAAACAATATGTGAGGAACTACTGTACTACAAAGCGGTTATATTGGGTATAACATCAAAGCAAACCGCTAGGTGACATTTTTTTCACACAATAATAAGCCTCTGCTCAAATATATTTCGAGAGTTTTAAAACATTATTAAAAAATTGGTGACTTGGAAACAAACTGACTTGGTGACAGTATTTATGCTCAGTGTTTACCTCTAAATCAGCAGAGATACCCTAGTCAGCGCTGGGTGTGGAAAACCCAGTGAGCGATTGACCTAGGCCCCTAGGAGGCCTTTCAAAACACTGTATATTTAATCTGAATTGAAATGTAAATCAAATTAACATTAGACTCATGAATCTATGAATCATTTAAAATGTATACGTTGTTATAAAAAGTGTCTTCTATGGTATCTTCATTACATTTTAGACGATTTAATAAACACCACTTTCGACTCCTCCCAGTGCATTAGCATAGCTCTTAGGGGTTTTTTTTTGTCAAAATCATGTCCACACAGCTGAAATGTGATGACGTCATCTTTGGTGACTAATTCGGTCTTTTGTTAATGATTGAAATTGTCTAAATTTTATGAGTACATTATTTTGTGAAAGGAGTGACTTGATTGCTTTGAAGGTAAGTTTTATGCCAGTAAAATATTTTATGGAAATATAAATTTTTGGAAGATGGCATTAGAATCACGGGGTCTTGGGTTTCATTTATGAATTTTTGTTATGTCCAACACCCAAGCCGAATAGGCTGACGCAAGTCAATGACGACTGCTATGCCAAGGTGCACATTCTAACAGAACGTTATCAGTGACTATCCACTGACATTGTCACCGAAAATTAGCAGACCTGTGACTTGTGAACGACTCTCGTAAACAGTGTGACCACTGCTTGGGTATTTACCCAAGATCTTGGGTATTTTGACTTGGTCTTGGGTTCTTGGGTATTCCGTTCAAATTCTTGGGTATTTTATTTTTACTAAGAAAATTAAATATTTTTGTTTCATGAATATTGCCTCATGAATATTAATTTTAATAATTAACACAAACAATTACAATAAAAAATGGTTTATAAATTGAACTAAAAGGGAAACTATACATGCGAAAAACACATTTTTTTTCAAATTTTAATGCACTTTCAGGAAGCTTGGGTAATTTTGGGCAATTTTTGCTGAATCTTGGGTAATTTCGGCCCAGTCATTGGGTATATCAAAAATTGTCAGTGGTCACGCTGCTCGTAAATCCTCGAATAAGCGCCGCGCCGCTCTCGATTAAGCGCCGCACTAAACCTGATTTTTTTCACTAAGCGCCGCTCTCGAATACATGCCACAGCACTCAATCAAAAGTATATATTGCCCTGTGTGTAATAAAACCCTTTGAGAAACAGGGTTTTAAATACATGGTATACAGTGTTAAAATGAATAAATAACATAATGAAGACGCAAGCATTTATAAACATTCATTTATGATACACCTACTAAACTGCGGGAAGACGTGGAGATAGGTAACATGGGAACGGGCATCGAAAGCGCAACGACAATCTTTTTTTATAAGCGCCGCTTTCGAATAAGCGCTGCATTGAAGCCTCCAAAAAATTTTATAAGCGCTGCTGCTTATTCAAGCATTTACGGTAGTCTGTCTGGTCTAATCTGATGGTTGTCCTGTAATGCCAAAATTGGTCCAGGCCAAAAATGGACAGATTGTGGCCACTAAAATCAGTCTGCCCGACTAATTTTGGGCACTAAAATCGGTCCACCGGGTCGATTTTGGCCGCTATAACCGTTCCCTCTTGGATAAAATTGGTCCATCAGCCTGGCTGCTTGTAACTCGTCTGCTGTCCGTAGGGCATGGTTGCTACTCCCGTGAATGGAAGTAACTTATGTTTCTCCAACACTTGCAAAATCTGGTGCAGTGACAGAATGATTTGTAGTAAGCTTTTGTGGACATGTTTTATAAAGAACCCACTTGATAATGCATTTCCTAGGCCTAGGCAATACACAGCAGTATGTATCGTTTTTGGTATCCGTGCTTAGGTTTGGGCCTAGAATTTGGGCCTAAAATGAAATACAAAACTGATTTATTATTTTCAAATACTCTTGAATATTGTGTGGGGTATTAGATCATACAATAGATATTGCATGAAAATATAGGAGTCAGCAATGCTTGTATTTCACCACGGGTCACATTAAGCATAACAACTCCCTGCATTAAGCAAGCACAAAACCAAACACAACAAGGTAAAACAATAAACTAAAGCGAACCAACACAATTTACTGTATTATTTTACTTCTTTTCTAAAGAGTAAACTCAGTATAGGTTTACTTGGCGTGAAGAGGAATTAAATTTTGGCGGCTGTATACTCAATTGCACACATAACAAATGAAAACATATATAATGAGAGAAAGATGAGGTACTTATCTATGATTTGATTAAAAACAAATATACAGGTATAACTACTAAATAGATGCTGGACCAAATTTGGCTTCATGTGGACTACATTTGCCAAGTACTTTTGAATACAAAGTTGATCCGACAGACCGATTTTAACCCCGGACCAAATTTTCCCTGACAGGCTGAACATTGGCTGACAAAATTAGAGTTAGCCTTTAAATTGCATAATGACACTTGGTTGATAGAGCATCAGAATTTAATTCCGTAAATGGCAAGTTCTGTTAAAAGACAAAATTCTGGCATATGGCTATGTTTTAAGGTGCATATTTGCCCACAATGTCATGATTCAATGATGCATAACTATTTTTTTGTTTAAAGGTTTAACAAAAGACACATAATTACGGAAGTCTTAGCCATGACAAGAAGCCTTGTGTTGGATAAAGCTGATAAGACCAAGTGGATAGAAAAGGAAATTGATCACAGTAAGGTTTATCATCTTTTACTCAACTAGAATTTAGACATTGGTGTCCATGGTTTACTGTTCTTGGAAATATTCTTATTCTATATTCTGATAAAAGAGATATGTGAAAAACAGTTGTGGTTCGTGCTTCTAACTTTTCTTTGCCATTGGAAATGCTATTTATCTTCAGTTGTCTTTCACCATTATTGTAGAATACTGAATGTTATAACCATTACTCACTTCATGCATTTTCGTTAGCAGAATGGTAACTTCAGTGCTAAAACTCATGGTTAAAGTATACAATTAGTAATTGACTTTTTTTTTCAAACATCAGAAAAGTATTTTTGTATAATTGGGAAAAAAGTAAATAGTGAATACACCACAGTTGATTTGTGTGATATTTGCCTTATGCCTTATTTTCATCCTAATAATATGAAACTAATCTCCTATAACAGAAGATGAAATCAAGGAAAAGCATGAGAATGCTCTTGCAACAAAAGCAGCTGAGGATCTACAAAAAATAGTAAGTTTCAAACAAACCAGCAAGATTATTAAAATAAAAAATGAATGTATTTGAACAGAAAAAAAGTTGCAAGCTTACCATCTAGATTTTAACATGGAAAAAAAGATTTAAAACAAGAAGTTGAAGTTGAAGTCCAGGCTAGTATAGAAAAAGAATATAGAATGCACAGTAAAATAAACATTATATTTAGCATTTAAATTAATTTATAGAACTCTGTTTAATTTATGTAGGCTAGAGTATTCACATTATTTTTATTACAAATTGTTAAACTGTAGTAAATAATTGTAGGGGAAAAATGGACACACATTTTAAGTGGTAAGTAGGTGTGAGGGCATTGAAATAGTTTGCGTACCAATTTTTGATTGATATCTCTATTTTACACAGCCATGTTCATCAAATAAAACTTGAAAAAAGATCCTGAAACTATGCTCTGAATAGCCCAGCAGTTCCATTAGACAAGATAAGCTATTAAAAATGAGAATATGTATGACAGAAATAAACTTTTTTTTAAATTTTTGTAGGAAGACTTATCAAGTCCTAAATCCACAGGTATGATTTTTTTTATTAGCAAAAAACTATGTTTATATTACAATTAATTTCAAACCTATCATAATTTAATCAATTTTCTAATAATTGTCATTTATCGTCTATATTTATCATTTATGTTCTATATTCCTATAGGATTTTTAAAAATGAAAATCAAGTAATTAATGATCAAATGTGGTTTAACATCATTATTAACAACAAATTTTTTATTGCATTTAAAATACTAGGGTAAAGAATGTATTTCTTGGTTGGTTAAATGCTTTAAATTTATATAATTAAGAAGAAATATACATCTTATTTTAGATGATTTCTTCGAGAGGGCATTTATTTCGAATTATGCTATGGATTGGGAGGGGTGTTTATTAAAGGGGATGTTTATTCAAAATGGGCATTTTTTTAAAATAAATACAGTTTAATTATATCTAGAACATTATAGTATTTTATCTTTTTATGTACCTGGATACACCACTACTTTGTCGTAAAATTATGTTCTACTATACCTATCTAACCCATAATTTGTTGTTTTCAGGGTTTAAAATGTTGGTAACAAATAACGATCAACAGAGGAAAAAATCCAGTGATGGTATGTTTTTATGTATCAAAACAAATAGCTTAATGTATCTTGCAGTGAAATTGTAAAATGTTTTCATGATTGATTTGCATACTGCAACTACTGGTATTTGAAAAAAAACATCAGGCAACTTGGGTTGTGTTTCTTAACTTTCTTCTGATTCTTCTTCTTTATAGGGCCGATCTCAATTAAACTTGGTCAGTAGAACCAGTGACAAGTAAAATAGTACAGTCTGGTACTTTGTATATGCATTGGGATTTGGGGTCAAAGTTCATTAAGGGTGTAATAACTGCTAAATGAATGGAATCCGAATACATGGAGTGTAGTAGCCAAGTGAATGAACACACATTTATATAAATCCAAAATTGAATGCTGATTGGTCATTTTCTTGCTTGGAAGTCAATGCAAGACCCCCCGCAACGATTAAGGCCCGGCTTAGAAAAGTTAAACACGGTGGCGTGCCAGGCCTAGTTACTATAGGAACATAGCCCGGCTTGAGATAAGCCACCTAGTTCAGACTGGCAGGTGGATAAACCCGGTGAGTTGAGCCAGGTTTATCCACCTCGTCTGAACTAGGCCAGAAACTCAGCACCATACCATAGATTTTTACATATTTATTTTCCATATGAAAATCTTGTTTCAGATACAACTGCTGATGAAGAAACCAAACAAAGTACAATAAATACCAATACTGAAATATATCAAGTAATTTCAGATTTTTAATCATTTTTTAAATTAATGAACAAGTTTTGTTTGGTCGAAATAGTGTTGATTTTATGAGAAAATTTTTTTTTTTCTGGTTTTCTTAGCCACTTTAATTTAAATGTTTTGAAAGTGAAACTAATACCAGTACCAATCACATCTCAAGTAATATCAGATTTCATTTAGATATAAACAAAAAACGTTTTCAGGCAGATCCAGAGATTTTCTGAGGGTGGGGGGGGCACAATATGAAGTTCACGCCGCCACGCCCACTTCAGCCCCACCATGGTTGGTGAAAATAAGTGGTAAATAATCAAGCTCTCTTTTCGCCCACTGCTGTATCGCCACTGAAGTCATGGGTGCACTCCCTTTTTTTGCTTTTTCCTCTCTTTAATTCAAATTTGTCACCCTCTTTTTTATTTTTCGGTTTGACTGATGGGGGGGGGGGGGGGGGGGGTGAGG
>NW_022687603.1:51702-57128 GCF_011630105.1 Anneissia japonica | reverse complement strand
GGAACAAGCCCTCGTGGCCCTCTGCTGGATCCATGCCTGGTTTTGTAAGTAGATGTTGAATGTTGATGGTCGGTCATAGTAGTGTTCTTGCATCAAATGACAGATTATTTTAGGAAATTATTTGTTTATTTTAATACTTGGTTTTTCATAATAATTTCAATATAATATAATGTTTTCAATGTTAACCAGATTAATCATTTCATTACAGGCCACTGCATCAGCATCACAATTGCCAATAGAAGGTATGATGAAAGTAAACAGATGAGATACCATTTAATAAAGCCTCATGCTGAAGCTTAATGTATTGAGCATTGTTAAATCATTTATTTCAAAATCACTGACTGTTAGTTTTAGAATGCGTTACATTGATATTATAATTTTATTAACTCCGCAAGTGATATCTTTTCATTAATAATGTCCTATATACATATCTATATGGTTTCTGTCAGAACCACTCTACGTGCTATTCTTGACCTTGTGAATAATATCACCTCGTCTTTTGAACAAAAATTGTTTTTACTTTCCGTTTTTATCGATTTATCTAAGGCTTTTGACGTTAATTTACCATAAAAATTTAATTTTAATTATTTAATTATGGCATCAGAGGCATTACTTTAAATTGGTTTACAAGTGAATTGTGGGGGGGGGGGGGGGGGGGTGGAGTGAGTGTCATTTAAAATTCTAACATTCCAGACATAAATATCTCAAAACCAAATCAACGGGCCTGAATGAAATTTTCTACTGTAGAATGGTTAGTTATGTTCCAAGAGAGAAATAATTGAAGGGAATTTCCTAGACCTAAAAAAATAATATATAATTGCATTTCAAAAGATTCGGAATGATTCATCATATCATGGCCAAGGTAAAAAGTGTGCCATTTTGGGGGCGATCTGAAGCAGGGTGTTGATATGAGGACCATTTATAGGGAACTTTCAGACATGTCCAAAAGGGGGGGGGGGTCAAAAGTTTGGCCGACGAGACAACACCATCCTAGGTGGTCCGGGGAGCATGCCCATTTGAAGTTTTTGTCTTCTAGATGCTCTGAAAATAACATTTGAGGCATTCTGAGCTGTCATTTTTTTCTTTTTCTTTCTTTTTTTTCTTCTTTTTTCTTTTTTTTTACCACCTAAAAGAGGAGGGGCCGGGGTAAATCCGCCCCAGGGGATGGTGATATTGATGTTAATAGTACCGAGGAATCTAGTATTGGTGATGACAACATCTGTTGAACTTACACAATGCCTTCCTTTTTTTTTATATTTCATAAAAAATAATTTTAGGCTTTCCTTTATAGTTACTACACAGCCACAAAGGATAGATGAAAATGTGATTGAAAAGAATGCTGATTGGTCATTTTCTTGCTTGGAAGTCAATGCAAGACCCCCCGCAACGATTAAGGCCCGGCTTAGAAAAGTTAAACACGGTGGCGTGCCAGGCCTAGTTTAGGGAACTTTCAGACATGTCCAAAAGGGGGGGGGGGTCAAAAGTTGGGCCGACGAGACAACACCATCCTAGGTGGTCCGGGGAGCATGCCCATTTGAAGTTTTTGTCTTCTAGATGCCCTGAAAATAACATTTAAGGCATCTGAGCTGTCATTTTTTTCTTTTTCTTTCTTTTTTTTCTTCTTTTTTCTTTTTTTTTACCACCTAAAAGAGGAGGGGCCGGGGTAAATCCACCCCAGGGGATGGTGATATTGATGTTAATAGTACCGAGGAATCTAGTATTGGTGATGACAACATCTGTTGAACTTACAGAATGCCTTCCTTTTTTTTTATATTTCATAAAAAATAATTTTAGGCTTTCCTTTATAGTTACTACACAGCCACAAAGGATAGATGAAAATGTGATTGAAAAGATAGTGCAAGTAATGAAAGGCAAATCTATAAAGGATAACTCATTACGGATATGGGACTTTGGAGGTCAACTTATCTACCATAGTATTCACAGGGTATGTTGTATAGTATAAGGGTAAAACGATGTAGGAGATAATCTTCACTTTGTTCACCCTTAGGTCAATGTAAGAAGTTTATGACTACGTTACGGAGACTATGCATTGTCAAATCAACAAAACTTTTTGAAATAATGTTATTCACATTATACAAGTAAATAGGCATGAATTTGTATAGTACAAGTACATTAGGCACTATATAGATATTTATTATTATTGTTATTTACTGTATGGTGCTTTGTTTCAATAACAAGCAGACCAAGTGTTGAATCGATGATGTATTGCGATAATAAAATTTTAATAATTTGAAAAAAATATTATAAATACAATTTAAAATGGTGTATTTTAAATTGTTCAATTATAAGTGTTATAGTGCAGTATGTTTAATGAGCGATTATAACATAACATATACTTACAGGCAACTGTTACATATGAATCATTTGATTATGATAATGACAACAATGATCATAACCAAACGATGGTATTCATGTGTAACATCATTTGATTATGATAATGAGGACATTATCATAATTAAATGATGGTATTCATCGTTGGATTATGATAATGACCTCATTATGTATAATAATGTTAGATTACTTTCATATTTGGATGTTGTCAAGTTCATGAATTCAGCTTAAAATCCATTTTCACAGACTATTCTTCTTGTGTAATTACTATTTTTTAATTTGTATCTTTCTAGTTGTACATGACACCTGAAAGTATCTTTGTGATTGTGTTTAACTTGCTTTATGAACTTGACGAATTGGCAAAAGTTTTAGATTCATCTGGAGTAAGCATTTTCTGAATTATATTGAATATTTTTAATGAATAATTAATAATAATACATTCACCATAGTCTACCTCAGGGGTTCTCTACCTTTAATTTTTGTTAAGGAGAGGGTTCTGTTGATTATGAATATATTGTAATTAATCTAAGTGACAGCCATTTCAATTTTAATGCAAGTCGTTATACGAATGATTAATCATTAAAATGTATTGTGTACTGTATATAATTGAAAGAAGAACTCTGTTATAAAAAAATATATATAGTGCAGTAGTATGTGACTGCATAGACTTCCTTTCATGACCTTTCACCTCTACCACATCTCTTCAGATATCCTGAAGTAGTGCAGTTGTCCCTGGTAATTAATTTACTTGTTAATTTTCTTCTTTTTTTTTTTTTTTTGCAGAATGAACATGTATACTACATGACAAATCTAGAGTATTTATTGTACTGGATCCGATCAGCTTACACATACACAAAAGACAAAGTTTTTTATACTGATCCTCTGATAAACTTCCCAGTATTCATCATTGTTGGTACCCATTGCAAATCACTGAGTAAAATTGAGGTAAACAATATTATAGATATTTGTTTGAACATGTGTCTGAAGCTGGGCACTCATTGTGTCATACTACTGTCAGCCGACAAATCCTACTCTGATCCCTGCTAGCACTAGACGACTCGGCGCCGCCTTCTGATTGTCGGTCGCAGCCTGAGTAGATCCCAGACAATTCAACAAATGGACGCATATCTCGGGACATCAAAGGATATAACTCTAGCATCGACATTCTACATCGTCACAAAAACCATAGCAACCAAACCATAATTAATCATCAGCGTGTGACGCATTACCCACGCGCGTCAGCTGCCATGATAATCATGCTTCGTGCGGTGGTTGCAGCGGTTTAATGAATGTTTGCATTAACATTAGACTAAATTATATTCGTTATTTCAACATTAATTTTAGGGATGAGGTGGTGTCCGGTGGTTCATGAGACTCACTTCGCAGAAAAAATTAATAAATTTTCTGTATCTACTCAAATGCTCATTTTGTGCACTTTTGTGCACAACATTGTCAAAATGACAGTTTAATGTTATGTAAGAACATGAAATTTTATAAAGTTTAACTTTATATGTTGTTAGTCAATTTTCACAAATCAAATTGTAGTTTATAGAAGCACTTAAAAAGCTTGTGGTCAAAAGAAATCAGATGTAACAGACATTAATACGAAGTACACAAAATTATGAAATAGTAAGTAACACCTCAAAACGTATGGCACGCATAGACTAATAATTGACGGCTGTATTCGCAACTAGTATCGGATTGTCGATGCCCGATAAAGATCAAAGGACTGTACGTACGCGCTATGTTTGAGAGCGGAGATATGCGTCCTTTTGTTGAATTGCCTTGGTAGATCATCAATAAAAGGGGTCCATTACACGTGCGTCATGGTGAATTACATTCTCCATAGAATCATGTTGGCCGACGACCTACAGTGAGTGCCCGGCCTTTATTCAGTTATGTTGATCACTGAATCAGCCAGTCAGATGAAATTTTGCCAAAATAATGTGCATAGCAGCTGATTATATAAATAATTATTAGCTTTAAGTTGAAAGTTAAAGTGAGAAAATTTTTTTTTTCAACAATTAACATACCACTAAAGATTTTTTTTTTAAACCATTCCTTTGTTGTATGCAGAGACCCTTACATTGGCAATCATAAATAAATTAAGAAAAATGATCTAAATTTGATCAGTTTTGCACTATATATTACAGTAATAATATTTTGTGATAATTATATTGGTTCTTTTCGTAGGTTGAGGAGAAATTGGACAAAATTCGCAAAGCAATCGAAAAGCAAGTGTTCAAGACCCATGTCTATAAGGAATATTTTGCTGTCGAGAACAACCTCTTCTTCTTTTCAGATATGAATGTTCTTCAACTTAAGAAAGTTATTCTTGAAACGAAGGAGAAGATGAAGAGACCTATCCCACTCAAGTGGTTAGATTTGTTGATTGCGATTCAGAAATTAAGTGAAGAAAATGTTACTCTCCCTTTGGTGCAGGTATGTAATCCTAATGTCATGTTTTAGGTGTACAGTAGACACTCTTCCTTGGGACACCCTTATTCATCCACATCTAAAATGGTCACAAAAATTCAATTATCAGAGAAATTCAGCTTATTGGGTTTCAATTGTCAATAATTTTTAGTTGATTTGTCATCTGGGATATAAACATTTCAAGATTAACTGAGCACCACCCACAATTTGGTTGAAAATCTAAGATGGTCACCAAAATCTAAAATGGCAACCAGAATTAACTTAATCCTAAACATGTACCTTCGTAATTCCAATAGTTGACTTCATATCAAGATGGCCACCATAGTTTAACAATAGCCACCAAAATTACTTTTAATAACTATGCCGTTTCACATTACCAACAAAACGTATATGAAAACTATGTGGAAATGAAAATGATGGTGTCACTACTGACATAAAAATTCTAATGTAGGGTGTCACCACTAAAAATATTACTTAAAGCTAGAAATAGAATAATTCATTTCACTAATCTATATTTTATAATTTTATGAAGGTTAAATCAATGGCAAAGAGATGTGGAATTTTAGATGATAAAACGATTGATGTTGCAATCACATACTTAAGTGATGTTGGTGAAATCATGTATCACCCAACAGAGG